>NC_031953.1:3206655-3317837 GCF_000303195.2 Fusarium pseudograminearum CS3096 | reverse complement strand
AACTCCGGTACAGGGAATCGAACCCTGGGCTCCGCGGTACTGATCTCTCAGGTTATGAGAGCGCGAAATGTTAGCCACTACACCATACCGGATGAATTGGCTGATAGAAAGTAAAGTTTTTTTGCCTCATGGAGAGTAGCAGGGGGAGCTGTAGTAGATATCAAGAGCGGCAGTGTGATAGAGGCCAGAAGACCCATGCTGTCAAAGGCTAGTAGAAATCATGCAACAAGAACCTGAGTAGAGCTCCTAGAGCTACAAAAAGCTGCCCTGGCCACAATGTTTTATGTGTTAGGAGTTCATTCAATGATGTTAATCTCAGGCTGTCTAACATTTGGTGGTTGGTACAACTAAAAAGGCAATTTTAAGGCTGTCTACCATATCTCCCACTTCTGTTCCCCAATAGCACAAAGCCTATTAAACAACTCATCCCTCCTAACCATAGCCGTAACAAGAACCGCATTTCCCTTGCTGTCAACAATCTCCACTCCATCAACGATATCATCTTCCAAAGCCCATCCAGCTAGAAGTTTAGCCTTTGCTCCGTAACCAGAATACTTGTTCAGCGTTACAATATCCGCAACCGGTATGATCCACTCCGGTTGCACTTCCTGATACTCTGAGCTATCCAAATCACCCACAGAAGACTTTTTGGAAAAGCACAGAGCAGGCCCTACAGTGTCGGTAGTGAGGTATACGAACCCTCTCTCGCCCCGCCATCGACATGTAAATTCGACCGGCCCTGCAATGGGAGGTTCTTCTCTCGGTGATGCAGCTCCAAGACGGTTTTTCGCTGACTCGGATCCCGTTTTGGCACGGACTTTATCGACGCCTATAAGTGTCTTTGCGGCTGCTTGAGCAACTGGCCTTATGACACTGAGAAGTTTGCTGCGTTTCTTGCCGCCGCTTCCAGACTTGCAGGATTCATGGTCATCGCCGCCTGTATCTTTGGTAGTCCCGACGTCTTGTTCCGCCGCTGCTAGAATCTCATGCTGGGACACGCCGAGTGGACTGTCGTTCCCAGCAGCGCCTATTACAGTATCGTCTATCGAGTGTGGTTTGCCTGGCGGAGGGCCTTTGGGGACAGGTGGTGGTGAGAGCGGTGTCTTATTACGTTCGCCTTGTCGAAGAAGGGCTATTGTTATTTGGGAGTCTGTCGGTACTCCTTTGAATACAATTCTAAGAGTATAAGCAATTATCAATTTCGTGGGTTAGAGAAACTTACTTGTGCATCACGGATCTGAATCCCTTGTATGATGTTCTCAAGGAGATACTACCAAAGAATGCGATACCAAAGCAGAGAGTAGTGATCCTATAGAACATGTAGGGCGACATAAATATGGCTAATATCAGAATCGGAAGAATGGTCCTGATGATTCGTCGTCGCGCAACATTTCTAGGAAAAGGAGCAGAGGGATCGATCAGACTATAATTCCCGTATTAGACGAACGTCTTTAGTCAAGTAAAGAATCGACTCACTTGGCACTGCGTTCCCAAATATCACAAAATCGACAAATCCAATGCATCAAAGGCCTCATCTGACTCCACATGAGTTCCTGCATAGGTGATCTGGTCTTATCCCACGAAGGGTTGTCAACTCCAGCAGCCTTATCCTTGGCTGTGGTAATCCTGGTGGCCATTGACCTAGGATCATTTAGATTCTCGGTCCTTCCGCCGCCTCTCTGAGATTCATCATGCTGAGGATCTTTGTCAACAAAGATATTCACAGAGAGAGCTACAAGGCCTGTTGCAAAGTTGCTTGCTTCTCGTTCGAGTGATTCTCCTTTCAGATTTTCTGGTGCCCCTGTCGCTGTGTCGGTGGTGCCTAGCATTCCTGCGGGTGGGTTTATCAAATGGCCGCCTTGATAGTGGACTAAAGATGGCGGACATGGTGGAAACAATGTAGTTCGAATTTTGGGCGATAGAAGTGCTGCAAGGAGTGTTGCCAGAAGCGTTGGCATGAGAAAGTTCAGATACCATGCAGTAAAGTAGGTCTTGGTTGTTAGCAATGTTTGTACCACAGGTTGAATTCCTTACAATACAAAAGGCTGCTGTTCGTCTTGGTTCATGCCAGGATTGGAGTCGCGAGATATGCTGTCTGGTTATGATGAAACCAAGGATCTTTAATCGTCAGCTCTAGGGAAATTTCCAGGATTTGGATGACTTGCTGCTCCCATATACAGTCTCTCAAGTTGAGCTCGAAGTTTGTTTGGCGAGAATTGCTCGTCTTCCGCAACTTCAAGATCCATCTCATCCTCGGGATGATTGGGAGTATGTTTAAGATGAAACACTCGCTGCACTAAATTAGTGGATGGTTCCAGATACCATATTGTTTCTTGCCTTGTTGAATCTTCGTATGAGAAGCCAAGCATCCTCATTCTTCACACCATCGACGACAGAGTCCTTTGGATAAATTCGATCGGTATGCCAACCGGAATCTGTAATCTCTAAAGATCTAACGGCTGTGCCATGCACGTCATGTTGTTCATTGTTCGATGAGACTGGATCGCTGTGCACACGGGTATAAAGAGTCGATTCTCCATCTTCGTTGCGGCCCAAATTGACAGCTATCTGTCTCTTTTCGTCAATGATTTCATCCATAATATCAACTGCAGAATGATGAAACATGGAATTGTGATAGAATAGAAATTATGTTGGGGACTTGGCCTTGGATAGCCAAGACTAGCGGATGATGTCAGTCGGGCATTGTTCAGTACCACATCTCATCGTCATATTGATTCAATCTTGTGACTTGACAACACTAAGAGGAGCTTTCTCTCCGGTGTGCGATAAATATATTCATGAAGGGATTTTATTCAGTTACGTATCAATGGTTCTTGGTTCCGAAATCATTAAATACGCCAAAGTGGTGATTGCTTCAATTACTTTATTTATTCTACACAAACAGTTCTGGTATCTCAATTAACAACATCAATTAAGGTTCTTCTCCATCCGAACCAACTCCTTCTTTCCAATCTCTGCTATTTCCGCGTTCAATAATGTTTCCTTGTTGAGACCATTGACAGCTTGATTCAATAGCGCAGCTGTCATCTCGGCCCGTCCAATACTTGGGACACTGACGATAGCATGTGAGAAGAAGCGGAAAGCCTGTTTTACAAATCCCATGTCGGGGTCTGTAATCATCCCAGATTTGGTGACGAGTACCTGCATTCTTCCATCGGATAGGTGTGCACGCTCGAGGATTTGCTTCTCTACCTGGCCCTAAAGCAGTGTTAGCTACAATTATCATGTAGGAGGTTAGCAACATACTCTTAGTAGACAATAGTCTCCAAGGATCCAAGGCTTCTTTGCAGGATCTCGCTCGGCGTTGGAACCGCTCACGTAGATGAATCTCAAAGGCTCTGGTTTACCCTCGCGTGGGAGTTTGGCAAATGTGTCGGCTGCATAGAGGGCATATTCGTAGCAGATCATTCGAACTTGCTCCCAGGTATACTGCTTCAATTTAGCCGGCGTTACTCCAATAAGCCTACTCAAGTCAGCCACCAGTAGTACAGGACGACATCACCAGGGCATACCATATGCAGGCGTCTGCGCCAGAGATCTCATCCTTGACGTATTGAGGGTAACTCTTAAAGTCGGAGCAGCTGACGGACGTAAACTTCTCTTCGAATTCTGGTCTTTGTAGGTCTTCTGCAAGCTCGTGGTCGCGCCGTGAGAGAGTGACGACTTTGGTGATTAGTGGATGGTAAAGAGCTTGTCGAACGACTTCTTGGCCGACGAAACCTGTTGAACCCGCGATGACGACTTTCATTATGGCTGCAAGTATTCTTCGCTGATTTAGAGGGGGTGGTCAGCAGTTCTACAATAAAGATCAAACGCAAATACGGTATTAAGAAACTAGGAGGGACAGCTTATCTATACTCCTCATTCCCACTGACATTAAGAAAGTGCCTCAATCAACTAAATCATGCCAGGATCGGGCGGAATTAAAAGAAGTTCATTGAAGTTTATTGCTTCCAGCTAATTGCTTATTGAGTTACCGAAACCGGGGAAATGGTCTGGAATGCGAGACCGGATTGGGCTGGGAGCGAGAGATCCATAACTAAAGACATTCCAACCATGTTCGCTTGCAAGCCTAGATCGACAGGGCCCAGACAGCTGGGTCTTTGTTTCTCTGATATCATGTAAGCATTCCTATACCATTGAGCTCCATGTGACAACGCCGAGTATTACAAGATAGACAGCCGCATACCATTTCCGACAACTCAACCGCCTCCGAGTTGCATTCAAAGAAAGAGGGGATATCAGGTAGTCAAGTTAGTTCATCAAAAACTTGCTTTACTCACTCAATATCAGTCTCACTTTAATAACCTCTTGATAGCTCTTCCGACGACTATCGGAGTGCTCTGTGGCTAATGGACATACGGGACTTGAGAACATAGAATTACAGTAACAACGCCATCATTTCAATTCCAGAAACGCGCTAGATGCGCCTTTGCTTCATCTGTATCCCACTTCCCGAACTTGCGCTCGCTTCCTTCCTTCATCTTGACTGCCACTAGGTCTTCCATGGCCTCTTTCTGCCTCTGGGTGAGAAGATGCAGCCTTGCGTGATGGTCTGCAGCCTCGTTGGGTCCAAAATACATGGGATCTATATATCTCCAGAATATCAGATCAAAGGCCCAACTGTTTCTCGCTGCGAAACTGGTCATCCACGTCTTGTCATCCCAGCTCTTTCGCATTCGTTCAGAGAGGCAGATCCCATGACACTTTTTGTCAGCTCCAAGCTTCTTCTCCTCACTTTCTAGAACCCGCAGAAAGGTTCGGAGACGAGGCTCATATGCATTCATCCACGGTTCATATGCCCCAGGCCACTCGTCAGGCTTCATCAGAAAAAGCCACCAGGGAGGGTCATCAGAGAACTGTGTTGGAGCAGCATAAGCATACTCCCAGTCTATCACGCCGACTATGCGTATATTTTTGTCGACAAGAATATTTGATGGGCGGAAGTCTTCCAAAAACAGACGAGTGCCTTGCTGGTCGTCCACTGTAGAGGTCAGCCGACCCTCGGATACAAGTTGTCGGAAAAGTAGGCGAGCAATGAACTTGTCTCTGGCGTCATCCTCGTCTAGAATGTTATCGTTGTGCTGAAATGTGAATTGTGCAATGTGCATGTCCGCAAGAACAGCGTACCAAGTTTTGATATCAGGGTACGGCGAAGAGGGTAGCATAGCGTCAGGTGCCTCTGTGTATTGCATCAGATGGCTCATGTTCTGAATCAGTGGTCGCCCAGCGACCGAGATACAACCATTCTCGTCCTGTAGAAGAGATCCTACACGGTCGAACTGTATTTTGGACAACTGAAGTAGGATGTTGGCCAGTTGCTTATAGAAAAACTCGAGCTTCTCCTTCTCAATGTTGAGATCAAGCACATGATCTTCATCGGGCGCTAGATTTGGATCCACCATAGCATCAGACATGGTAGAATCGTGCTCAATGTAGTCCATGATGATAAAAGGCCCAAGCTCAAGAGGGTTGTCAGCGGCAACTCCAAAGTGGTAGATCTTGGGTACCGGGATAGTGGTCTGCTCCGCCACAAGTCGCATCGTCGCTACCTCGGCCATGATTTTTTCATCCGCGAATTGTATACCAGCTTGTTATGGTCAATACGGACTGGAATCAACAGGGACGTGAAGGAGCTTACGGCGATCAATGGGTATTCGCAATGCAACTGATGAGCCGTCCTCGTAGTCTAGGCGGTAACATACGTTGTAGCCACCTCGGATCGGCTTGTGAAGCTCGACGGCCTTTCCAGGCTTATGTTTGTTGATGAAGTTGCCTACGGCAAGGAAATTGTTTGCATTGAGCTGTGACCTCTCCCAAGCATCTGCTCTGGCGTCACTTTGCTCCCAAGCGAGGTCATCCCATGGCATCAAAACGTGTCTTGGCTTTTTGTTCATGGTAAATGTTGTGGCGGATTTGATGTCTTTAGAACTACTCTTCCCTCACAGTCCAACGGACAAGAGACCAAATGTCATGAAATGGTGCCTGAGGCATAAGCATGTCGCCATAACTAGGATCCTTGTCTTGGCCACAAACCAACAGCTATATTACTTGACGGGTTGTTTTCGTTTCCAATGCCCCTGGTCGTAGTTATTATTGAATGTGCTTTGCCTTGGCGAGGATATATATGTCAGATCAATGTCTCACTTGAGACTGTAAACCGTAAAAGACATCAATGAAACAATGCCAACCTGTCTAGCGAACTCAGATCTCTTCCTTTGAAATGCCACTGAGAATGAAATGATTTTCTCGAATGTGGTCTCATCATTGTTCATTGTTGTATATTTCGTTGGTGATATGTGTACTCAGATCTCATCCATTGAGGCTTGTCGCTAAAAGCGACGTTGTTTATCTCAAGCAGAGGATTTCATCATCGTTCATTGTTTTAATGATCCCTATTATTAATAGCCAGATAATTCTGGAGAACTCAGATCTGGTCTGTCGAAACCTATCACTAAAAGCGACATTGGTTATCTTAGACAGAGAAATATCATCATTGTTCATTGTTTACCGTCCACTTATGTTAAAAAAGATGTGATTCTAGAGAACTCAGATCCCATCCAATGACACTTGCCACTACAGCGACTTTGTTTGTCTTGGATAGGGAATTCCATCATTGTTCATGTTGAAAGGATCTATTGATAGGAGACACCCCTGTGTCAATAAACAGGCAGTTCTCGAGAACTCAGATCCCATCTATTGAGACTTATCACTAAAGTGATCTTGTTTGTCTCAGATAGGGAAGTCTCATCATTGTTCATTGCTTAAAGGTTCGAATAAACAGGAGACACCATGCATCAACAACCAGACAAGTCTGGAGAACTCAGATCCCATCCACTGAGACTTGTCACTAAAAGCGACATGGTTAGTCTCAGTCGGGAAGTCTCATCACCGTTCGTGGTTCGATGCTTTGCTAGTAATAGGTGACACCCTTAACAGTCGATTTATAAAAGAAGAAAAAGAGAGATGTGCTGCAGGCGGGGCGACACCACATTTTATACTTGTTTGGTTATTGAACAAGCTTTTTCAAACAAACTTTGTGAACTTGCTTGCTTAGTAGGTAACTTTTGGCTATCATATACTTTCAGTGATGGAAGACTCTCTTAGGTGGCTGTTGGGATATCAGCCAGTGGCAATGCCTTAGTCATCCAAGCTCACCTCGACAAGATGGGAAGTCGCCAACAACCCACGATGGCTTCTTACTCCTTCCTTACATCCGCATCCAGAGCACAGGTATATAAGTCAAAATAACACAGATTTATTCCAACGCAATGATGAGTAAATGATCCGGCTAAGGCTAGTGCCATGCTAACAGGGTGACACCCTTAACAGTCGATTTCTGAGCGCGAGTCTGTATTCAACTACAGACCGGGAGTTCGGCGACGGCTTCTATTTTTGCCGGTTCTAAGCATCTAATTGAAACTTTATTTTTCTGTCGTGGTGATGCTTCATTGAACCATTTCGTGCTGAACTGTAGATAGTGTAGTACCTGTTCGTCGGCCAGTATGCCCCTATTCCAGGTCTTCTCGCTCCTTCCTCAAGAACTTGTCCTGTCCCATTTTACGTAGCGGCATGGAATTCATGAAGCTCCTTTGGACAGAAGCGTCTTCGAATCCATCAAGAGATAGACTTTGATCTATTTTGCCTCGTCAACCATGACGTGTGTCATCCTCGGTGAATTATATCTGAGGTTGTTCTGTGGGGGTTTATCTGCATTTAACTTTTCATATTTTTCCGGACCCTGTAACTTTGCGCTGGAAGAACTTGCAGGGGTACTTGCTATCTGCAGTGGATATGTACCAAAAAGAAGTACCTGGTGCAACAACTTACTGCTACAAAGCTGGACTTTGAGTGAGACTGATTGTTCACACTACGGAGAAGGTCACTGAGACCATGACTGATAAAGTGACAGTGACTGAGACTCCACCTGCGGAAACAGTCACAAAGACGAGCTAGGTAAGTAATTGGTAAGCGGGACTCGAAGAGACTCTAAGACGTGTACAAAGGACGTCACTAAGCTACACATGGGAATAAATGGCTGCATGGTATATTATTGCCCGCTCTCCAACCCAGAGATACATATAGTACACGCAGAAAACGAAAGAAACGAAAATCTTGTTGCCTCATATTACACTGGATATCCTAAAACCTTCCCATCATAACAAACATAACTATCTCGGCCGGGCATTCGAAACCCTCACAGTGGTCTCGTTCTTAACCATGATCCCCCCAAAAGGCGTTCCAACCTCGAATTCTTCCGATTCGTCTCGTCCGTGGGCAGGTCCAGTAACAGTAGCCACGTTTCCTCGGTATCGATCCATAGCGTGGCTCTCAAAGTCTGATGACTGGCGCTCCCGGTCTGAATCGGCTAGTTGGTGTGTCGAGCTCGACTCGTCGTTATCCTTGTTGTTGGGAAGCGTTGAAAGACGAATCGTGTTCTTGGTTTGGCTGCGACCGTGGCTTCGACCGTATGAGTGACCGTAGCTGTTGGAGCCAGAGTTGATGGTGGACCTGGGGTTTGTGCATGTGAAGAGGTAAATACAGGCTGGTCGGACGGTAGGGAGACAGGCTAAATGGTTAGTATTTCCATAATGATAAAGGGTATGGGATACTTACTCGATACAGTGACGAGGTTCACTTCGACTGAAGCCCAGATAACAATGGTTGTCAAGTTCCAGGTAAGGTTCTCAGACTTGGCATCAAATTGAGTTGAAGCGACGATAATCACCATTGCTGATATACAGATACTGCTATTGTTAGCTTGCACAAGTTATAGGGGAGGTAACACTTACACGATACCAAAGACAAACATGAGCGAGATACCAATCTTTTGCGCAGTAGGCAACTGCAATTTTCGAACTTGCAAAATGGGAAGCGCAATAATGCAAACATCGAGAACAACGTGAACGAGAATAGTACCAAAGAAGAACTTTTTATCTTCAATAGCGCAGTATCCTTGATCACCTCCAGCAGTTGGGTTCCAGAATCGATCGATAGGCACGCAATGCCAGATTCCCATAAAGGTCTAGTTTTATCAGTCCTTGTCTTGTGTTGTGTCTTGGCATACTCACTCGAATGACGATCCAGATCAGAGCACTGCACGCCAGGATTTGAATCGGTAGCTTAATGTTTGTCACTCGGAACATGCGCCAGTAGAAGCTGAGGATGGAGGCTTTGGCGCAGAATAGGGCGGTCGCGTAGAATAGTTCGGCAACGTAGAGGAGAAGGGCATTCTTCATCAAGATTTCAGGTATCGTCTTGCCATTGTCGACGTCGTGGATGTGAAGACCAAGACCTTCTTTAATCCCTATTGATCATGTTAGATGTGAGTTTCCATCACTAGGGGTCAGTAGGACATACAGATAGGGATAATGACTACCCAAGCAATAGCCACAGCCTGTAGACGTCAGTAAAGAGTTGACAATACAAGAGCAAGAAACGTACATAGCAACACAATGCAAACCAATCATCCCACCAGAATTCGATCCTCGTCAGCCGTCGACTCAGCAGGCGCAATCCGATAAAGATAGTCGCAGCGGCGAAAGTGATAAATTCCGACGTCCACAGGTCGATTTGTCTCGACTCTTTTGGAGTCGTTTCCATGGTGAAGGGTACTGACAAACGTTTGCCAGTGGAAAGGATATCGAGCAACAAAGTTCAACAAAAAAAGAAAAGAAATTGAAAAGGCGTCCGTCAAATAGATTAGCGAAAACTGTCGCTCCCTGGGTATCCTGCGAGTAATATACGACAAAACTTTGGGGTTCAAAGGGGATCGGCA
The DNA here is from genome assembly GCF_000303195.2 of Fusarium pseudograminearum CS3096. Lineage (NCBI taxonomy): Eukaryota > Fungi > Ascomycota > Sordariomycetes > Hypocreales > Nectriaceae > Fusarium > Fusarium pseudograminearum. The sequence goes on along the minus strand of NC_031953.1, from coordinate 3,308,038 downwards.
TTCATCCAGGGCTGGTCAAAGTCGTACGCTGGGTCACAACCGAAAACCTCCACAATGCGTGATAACAGTAGGGATTGCAAAGTTAAAAATGTGGCTGCCCAGATAATGGGTGGATAGATTGGGTAGTTATGTCTAACAATGGCTGTTAGACTACTGGTTGGTATGTCATCCAACTCCTGGATGCGAGTCATCTCGTTGCAGTCCTCTCACCCATTAATGTAATTACGTACAGGACAGACTACATAGTCGACAGCCTTACCTTGGCTTCGTGATTCGTTTGAGCTGCGCATCCATGGATCTTGGGTCGCAGTGCTTTACTTCTTCAGCGCCGATCCTTTTGTGGACTACCGAGAGGGACAAGTTCCCCGACTGGTTCGTTGGCTGATCAAAGTGCCCCTTGCGCTAGCTGGGGGTTTGACGAGACACTGCGACTTTTTCTCCAAGGGTATCAAGGATGTGAAGCCTGCAGGAACTGCGGATGGGAAAGGATCCGGTCCCAGGGAACAGAATTGTGTTGGTTTGCGAACTGAGTTCTGCAGTTTGTTATATTGAATGCATAGTCTAATTCAAATACCGTCTGCTATAGTGTACCGTCTGTGCCAATATTGCGCCAACTCAGCTGTCTCGGTAGTTCAATGCCTAGGCCCCCTGTCAAACCAAGCCGGTTATACCGAGTCAGGGATTCGATGATTTAATCTGCGCGCGTTGGTCGGCACCTAAAAAAGAACACAACTGGTGAAACCCGCTTCCACGAGTCATTTGCCCAAGAATACCTTGTAGATCGCCGCGAACCAACCACAGAGTGACAGTCCCCAGTCGATCACCATTCTAGACTGTTGATTGTGGTTTAGCATGTAGGCTATAAACTGGGATCCAAGTCAGTTTACGGTCGTCGTCTATGTCGTATATATGTAGTCTAGGAGAATAGAGTTTGCCAGAACTGGAGACAGGAGATTAGTCGGTGGAACCTGATGGAAATTATACTTTGACGCGGAGACGGAATCTGACAGGGTCTAGAAAGGATCACAAGGGATATTACTCCATTGAATCCACTCTCCGTGTTTGGGATTGATGATGTACGCGAGACAGACGTTGGAGAAGACGCTTGGATTGCTGCGAATCCGATGCCCAACGTAACTTGGTTAATTGATTTAGGGCCCATTCATCCGTACTCTATCTGTATTATCTATCACATCACTTTTTCCTCGATTATCAATATGACATGTTGGTTCCCGGTCCGATGGCAACTGAGATAATGACACAGATTGTTTTATCAAGACATCAGAAGGAATCGAAGAATCGGGGAATATTCTAGTCAGGCATGAACATTCTAGTTCAAACTTGGTTAACACTTCGCCCAGTAAAGAAACACATCCGAAAAATATGGCTGATCCTACCGGGATGATGATCCTCCAACATTATGCCTGTCCATATACGGAATCTGTGTGACATTTCCCATATAATAACCTCATCCCCTGCGTCCGCATCTCCTTTGTTTCTTGACTCAATGCAGGATTAGGTCGCAAAAGCACAACTGCCGTGCCTTGCCTCTGACTCGAACCAGGATGTACCGATGCAACTGCAACACTGGCAAGGCCCATGAAACGGGATGACGGGAAGCATACCTTGCCTCTTGGCAGTCGAGACCAATCGGTTGAATTGCTTTTTTCGCTATTACCACAATCTCTCTTCTTTTGTCGGGAATCCACAAACTTGGTAACTCTCCGGGATTTGCAGGAAGCGAAGCAAAGTTCATAGCGTGACTGGGTCTATATCAATGCTGTTGGACAAAGCAAACGACGGAGATTGCAATCGACATTGTGCTTATTCCCCTATACTTGTGTAAGGCTCTCAACACCCTACTCACACCTTGCTCAAGAGAGATCGAGTGTGGTCGAGGGGAAATAATCAAACAAGGCTTGTCACACTCTTGTTGTGGAATCGCTAGTAAAGTTTCCGGTGAAACTTCGCTACGATGAGGCAAATGTAACATGATCGACACGGGAAAATAGGCTACGCTCGATTGAGGGGTTTTATCGCTAGTGAAGCAGACTTGCAAGGACTAGTCAAGTTGCATGAATCTTAGTAGCGAGTGAATATTCAAGACAATGTCGTCTCTTGCCGAAGCAGGCATTGTTTCCATAGCAAATAATTTCTTGATTTAACAGTGACATTTGATGCTGGACTACAGAAATCAAGTGTTTGCTATTATTTTGTGGCGCCTCATAGTCGATTCAAAGGTTGGTATGAGCTCAACAGCAATCATACCTATCACAGGAGTATTACGGTATGTGTTTACTATTAATCTCCAGTGTTGTCCAATCATGGTAGTTGCAGAGTGGACAGCATTGAATATGAGTCTTTAAGTTGACGGTATTATTGTATCTTGCTTGCTATTAAAGTGACTTGGTAGGGTAGGGGTTGTGATATCAGACAAACAGTAATAATAGCATTGTTGGAATGTCAGGTCATAAGACTTTATTACTAAATCAAAAACACCCTATATACAAAGTGATACAGCATTTTTTCTTGCCATATTTCTATTAATTCACAAATAAAGAAAGCGGCGACTATTTTCATGTTATTGTTCAGGGTATGACACTACAAAACTTGGACATCAATATAGAGATGAAATGTTTATGGTAGACTATGGTACTTTACGGTAATTTATGGCAATTTACAAACGAATGTCTCCATGATTTTCAGCGTTTCGTTCTCTTCGTTTTGTTTGTCCGTAACAACACTCACCTTGGCTACAACACTGGTTGATATCAGAGGCGTTGAACGGAGAGCACAAATGACAAAAGTGATAGGCTAGTTCCTTGCAATCTGTAAATATGTATCCACTTGATAATATGATTGTTTTTGTTTGTGCTTGCTTTGATAAAATGTTGCGACAGTGTCATGCAGGTGCCCGCTGTCTGCCTAGACTGGCATTCAAGCAAAATCCTCTCCCTCCTTTCATCAAGATTTCTCTTTCCTTTACAACTCAACTCCTGCTCAACATCATCTGAGTATCCGAGTGCCATCATGACAGACAACAACCTCTTCGTCGTTCGTGACGCCCCCCCGAAAGGCAAAGGCCTCATCGCTACCACCAAGATCCCCAAAGGAACCCGCATCATCGCTGAACCCCCTCTCATCAAAGTCCCCCGTGAGTGTTTTTGCCCTGATCTCTTGCGTCAAGGCATCATCAAGGAACTCTCCAAGCTCTCCCAAGATCAGAGAGCCTCGTTCTACTCTCTCCTCAACTCCCACCCGGAATCCGGAGAAGAAGTAGGCATCGTTGAAACCAACGGACTTTGTGCCGGTCCAGATAAAGAGGACGGTGCCATATTACTAGCCACCTCGCGCATCAATCACTCTTGCAAGCCAAATGCCCAGACTCGGTGGAATCAGGGCCTAGGAAAGATCACTGTCCATGCTGTTGAAGACATCGAGCAGGGACAAGAAATCACCATCACATACTTGGGCAACCCTGAAGTCTATGAGGAGCGACAAAAGAAACTCACGAACGCTTTCGGCTTTGACTGTCACTGTCGTCTTTGCTCTCTGTCACCTGCTGAGCGTGACCTCGACGACAAGCTCATCAAGGAGATCGACTACCTCCAAGAGGATCTCGAAAATGAGGACTCAATCCTGGAATTCCCAACTAGATGTCTTCACAGAATTTACAAGGTCGTATCTCAACTTGAAGCTGAAGGCGTCGGCACCTCAAATGTCCCAAAGCTGTACGCTTCCGCTATGGGAGTGGCTGTAGCTCACTCAGACCTGGCAAGAGCCAAAGTCTTTGCCCAGCGATCTCTCGAAGGCTGCATCATCTCCGAGGGACACGATACTCCATGGGTCAAAAATCTCAAGACGCTCACCGAGGACCCTTCCAGGCATGAACACTATGGCTTGACGGACCGGCTTGCTTCGGCTATCACGGACATTCCTAAGGACAAGGGCCCTGTTGCCTTTAAGGATTGGCTCTGGATGAGCCCACATGGGCAACTCGCCAACCTACGCAACATCATGAGTTTTCCCCACTTGAAAGGCATCAATGGACTGCCATGGGATTGGGAACTCAGGGACAACGACGCTATCCCACGTTGCATGACCGAAACCGACAGCGAATTTCAGAAACATTGGGCATTTCTCGGTGAAATCACCCACGTCGAGGCTGCTTGGCGCGTGAGACTCATCGTCAAGGACAAGACCGGCCTTGAACTTCCCATTGCTTTCTACACTGAAACTCAAGGTCGAGAGATTGGTGCCTCCATTCTTCGGGTAGGACGTACAGTTGCAATACTCTACGCTTCGCAACATGGCTTTTTGGATGGAACTGTTGGAATTCGTCATGAGGATCCTGGACGACTCCGAGTGAGTAGCATCTCAGCTGAACGATAACATGCTAACATGAGACCAGATTCTACCCACATCTCTCGAAAATATGTTGCTCTTGAACGACAAAGTGCAGGCATACTCGGTCGTCCATAATCAGACCAGAACATGCCACGGATGCAACAAGAAATCAGACTCTTTAAAGAAGTGCACCAAGTGCGAGTTCTTTTGGTACTGCAACCAGGTGCGTGACCTAGACTCTATAACCTGGATATTTCTAACATCTACAGGACTGTCAAACTCGGGGCTGGAATGAAAACGGTCACAAGGCGGACTGCAGACTTCTCAAGAACGAGGACGTCAAGGGGCTCTTCCTCGTCAAGTGGGGTGAATTTGAGAGGCACATGTCTTTTCCACTGAGCGTCTAATCAAGGATATCAAATACCTTGGAGGATACACCTAGGGAAGACCCCTTTGCCGATAGCGGCGCAGGATTACAGTATGGACTCGTTACCACAAAACCCTGAAGAATCGGGGAAAACTTGGAACAGAAAAGAAGCACATAAGAATATAATAGTGTAGACCTACCAGAGCTTCCAGAATTGGCATTTCACAATCAAATAGCTAACGTCTATCTATGCCAAATAGGCGCTCCAGGAACCCAATCTGCCGCCCTGTGACAAATCAACAAATCCGCAGCACCCTCACCGTCCTCTCCTTTACTCCCAATCGTCGCATAGATCGTGAATCCACGCCTCTCAAGTGTCTCAACCAGCCTAAGCAACAGTATTCTCGTCGTAACGGTATCTGTTCCCGAAGGCTCCCACGGCTGAACACCTAAATGAATCTTGAACTTTTCTGGTGTTATCTCACGTCTTCGCACTTCGCAGCTAAATGTCTGCAGAATGGCGTCCGTCAGGTCTTTTGGAGGAGAGTCGACGATTTTCAACTTGTCGCTGTTGTCAAAGGAGACGCAGATCCAGTCGCAGGGCATAGGGATAGGATTTTGTTTTCGAAAGATGAGTGAATCTTTTCAAGTCGGTTAGCCAAATTTTTCTAGGTTAATGTTGTCACTTACCTTTGCTCTCAGATTTCTTCGTGATATCCAACGAACATTGCACGACCCAACCATGATCGAACAATCTCTCCAGTATCCATAGAATAAGTCGTCTCGCATCATCATTGCCGTTGGAATCATACGCCCATGGTCTTCCACGGACCCAAATCTCGGTTGAATCACCGTACGGATATGATTGTACTAGACCTGGCTTCCAGCGAGTCTTGACGATTTGCTTAACCGCTTGAACCTCGACTTCGGTGAAGTTGATAAGACGGATACGGTCCGTCATATTGAGCGTCATGCAGGCAAACTGTGTCTTGAATATCGGCGGGTTGGTGGACATGGACTCTTCGAATGATGGGGGTTGGTCAGACATTGAGGATGTCGCTTTGGGGTTGCCTATGTTGAACATGCCTATTTTGAACATGATTAATAGAGATGTTTGATAGAAAATGTTAGTCGGCGTATGCTGCGTATTTATCTTGTGTCGTACATGCCTCTATGCCTGATCGACAGCAATGTTTATCAATGTGGCTGTGCAGGGCGAAAAGTAAGCTGCCAAGTTTCATCAACACGGGGATTACTATAAACGTCGCTCGGTAGAGGAATACTTCATCAATTCTTCTTACAAGTCTAGTATAAACCCCAAGACACCATCTCCTCTCCAAAACTCCATGCATGCGTTTAAAAACCTCTACCACCGTTGCTGTTTGTCATACATCCAACACTTTTGTTTTTCCTGTACACCCAATCTACCCCCGCCGTGTTGGTCATGACCGCGCCGTTTTTGTGCCGCCTCGATAATGTGAATGGTACTAGTATACAAGAATATCGTGCTTCGCCGTAAATGACTATTATGTGCTTATCGTTTGCGTGTGTCTTTGCCTTTCTTCTTTCCCTTCTTCTTGTCCTTGGGCAACTCGAGCTTGGTATCCTTGAGTTGCTCTGCCATGATGCCAAGCATGTAGTCGTCAATGGTGTGCATCTTGTCGCCCCATGCGTTGTACTCCAATACTTCCTCCACGTGGGGAGCGTCAATGTCGTCGAGCCCGCCATCCAATACTGACTTGCCAGCTGGTGTGCCTTGTCGCGCTGTCGAGGTACCCGAAGCATTGTTACTGGGCTTCTCGGTAAAATCGGCGTCGTCAGCCTGAATCTCTTTCTCTGCGACACGTGCAGCTGCCACATCCTCTCTGTCTTCAGCCTGCTCAAGCGCCCGCCCAACTCTTCGCTGGTCATTATTTGTGTCGGGCCCGCCCAGCACTCTATCCAAGGCAGCGTCTGCGGCATCCAATCCTTCACTCTTTGAGTCCAGCTTCTCGCTGAGGACATCTCTGACGGAAAGCTTATTAAAGTAATCGGTGGTGAACTCTCCTTCTTGAATGACCACGTCATCAAGCATTTGCTTTTGCGACGCTTTGCGCAGAATGTTGGCCTCGATTGTGTGTTCACTGACTAAACGGTAGATGTGCACATCGCGAGTCTGTCCAATACGATGGCATCGATCCTGGCATTGCTTGTCCATCGCAGGGTTCCAGTCTTGGTCGTAAAAGATGACGGTATCGGCACCTGTGAGATTGATACCAAGACCACCCGATCGCGTCGACAGGATGAAGCAAAGAATTCGCGGGTCGTTGTTGAATCGGTCGGTGAGGATCTGACGTTGCTCTACCTTGGTGGCACCATCCAAACGGAGGTACTTGTGGCCGTGGATGTTCAAGAACTGCTCCAAAATGTCTAGAACCTTGGTCATTTGTGTAAAAATAAGAGCGCGGTGACCACCAGCTTGAAGCTTTCGCAGCAGCTTGTCCAAGATCTGAAGCTTTCCACAGTCGTATTGCAACAGTCGTTTGTCGGGGAATTGAATGCTAAGTCGCATGCGACCCTCGTGCCAAGGGTCTGGGGGTGCTTCCTTGGGTAAAAATGGTGCCCAGCGGACAGGCGCTGACAGTTTGAGGTCTTCGTCTGAGAAAGCTTCGATACCCTTGCGACCGAGTACGAATTGCTCCATGTCTCTGGTTACAACCGCTGGAGTGACGCATGAGAACTTCTCAATGATGGTTTTAAAGCTGTCGGCGCGTTGGTTTACCGTGGGTATCATGGACTGGACGAGCGTTGACTCCTCCTCAAACCACGCCAAGACTTGATGAGGGATCTTGGGTCGTGGCTTATAAGGTCTCTTGTCAGTACCAATAGTCAATAACTCAATCAAGTTCTTGCCATAAATTGGCTTCTTCTGGCGGCGTAAAGCATTGAGGTAGACGCAATGTTGCAGCTCTTCGTATCGCCCCCATCTGGCACCGCTTTCCAAGTATCCAATATTGGATGCGACCGTAGAAGGATCCAAATTGGCGTGTGCGCTCTGGGCCCGAATCTTCTGAGCTTCTCTCAATTCCATCAATTTCCTATGTGAGCTCAATTGAGAGATGCGTTCAGCTTGCGTAGTGGAAAGGCTTTCGCATTGCGTAGGCATCAGATTGAGAAAGCCCAGGCTGACATCCTTCATTGGACCGGGGTCGTGAAGTAGCCTCTGTACCCTCCGTTCTGTCACTTCAAAATCCGAGACGACAGACTTTTGCATACGGAACGAAGTCATGATCGGTCGGTCAACAAAAAGATCAGGGTGGTTGCAGACCTTTCGGAGTTGCATCAGGCAATTGATGATGGACAGGTAATTGCCAGAATTGAGTGTCTCCTTGGTGTCTGTTCGAGAAAGGAACCCATCGTAGAGCTCACGTTGTCGCTTCGATAGACGACAAAACTCGACATGTTCATACTTGGCGGGCATCTGTTTCTCGACATCTGCTTTTAGACGTCGCAGCAGATAAGGTCGCAAGACCTTGTGAAGTTTTGAGATGATGGCTCTCGCCTCGTCGTCCATCTGTTCTCTTCCACTCTCCAAAATTTGCGATTCTGGTTTGGCGAACCAATCGTGGAATTCTTGCAAATCGGCGAATCCCCCAACGCCATTCTCAGCCGGCATGAGAAAGAAGAGGAGCGACCAAAGTTCTGTGAGATTATTCTGGAGGGGTGTACCAGTGAGTAAAAGCCTGGCTTGTGTGTTGAAACCCAAAAGAGTCTGCCATCTTTGAGATTTAAAATTCTTGATGTTGTGAGCTTCATCCAGAATCATGTAATGCCAGCGTCGTCGCTTGAATACTTGCTGATCTTGGAGGACAAGTTGATACGAAGTAATGCAGACGTTCCATATGTCGTCATTGTTCCAGCCTTGTCGCTTTCGCTTTCGCTCCTCTTGGGAACCGTAGTATGCCAAGATCTTGAACCCAGGGCACCATTTCTTGAACTCCATTTCCCAATTCAGCATGACACTCGTGGGGACGATAACAAGATGCGGTCCCCAGACTTCGTGAGTGCACGCCAAATGAGCAAGAAGGGCAATGGTCTGGATCGTCTTGCCCAGACCCATTTCATCAGCAAGGATACCGTTGGTGCTATTCGCATAAAGGCCTGCCAGCCAATCAAGACCGTCGCGTTGGTACTCTCGCAACGTTCCTCTGAGAAGAAACGGCACCTCGATTTTGTGGTTGGACGGTTGGGGTGAAGGGGATCGGCTTGCGTCATGCTTGTCAACAGCCATCTCCCCAGTAGATGCAGTATCTAGCTCGGAAGGCTTGGTTTCTGATGTGGCGGGTGGTGATGTGCTATGCACACGACTAGGTGGGTTGGTGGCTGGTTCAGTCGCTGGGCTATGAGGTTTTTCTAAAGCCAGTGCAGATGGTTCCTCTGGGTCATTGCCAGTCATGGCAACGTCGTTATCTTGAGAAGCAGGTTCCTGGGCATTTTTGTCCGTGTTTGATGAATCATCCTGTCCTGCTGCAATATCCTGCGTGGCTGCTGGTATCTGTTCCTTTTCCTCATCGACTGCCTCTTTGGTCGATTTCTCTAACGTCCCAGATTCGTGAGGCTCTGGGTCGGGCATCTGGATCAAAGACATTTCGTTCTCTTCGGCACCTTCACCATCTGATACTGCTTCCACGTCGGGCATCTCGGAATCTTCCTTTGAGTCGGCCGGAGGTTCCGCAACAGCCTCACTGTTCATCTTCTTCAATTCGGACTTTCCAAAAAGAAGTCCCAGGAGACCACCAGCATCTTCGTCGGACTCCTCTTCTGACTCTTCTTCTTCCTCCTCATCACTGTCCATATCGGTGGACCCCATATCGTCGTCCATGTCTACTGATTCGTCGCTCGTCTCAGCATTCTCAGTCGCAGTTGCTTGAGCCGTGTCGATAGCGTCAGTATCTTCGGGGGTGGGTTCGGTGACTGGAGTTTCGGTTGATGGCTTCTCAAGCTCTGGTATATGGGCATATTTCGCTCGCAGCTGTTCTTGTGTCAAGTTTTCGTCGCCAATATCTTTCTGGTCTTCCTCATCGCCTTCCTCTTCATCTGATGACATTATATCGCTGTCAGCATCGCCGTCCTCGTCATCTTCATCCTCGCCCGATGCAAGACCCAATTCGTCGTCGTCGTCGGCTATGCTCATGTCGTCGCTGAGATCATCAAATCCGTCTTCTTCTGAAAGCTGTTCAGAGTCTAGTCCGGCTTGACGAGCCTGTAATTTTTGTTCCGAAAGATTGACAGCCTCGTTCAATGCTGCCTTGACCCTCCTTTGCTCCTCTTGCTCCCACTCGGCCAATCTTCGACGATTGACTTCAATGCGGACATTCTCCCATGTACCGAACAATGTCTTAGCAACAACCCGGTATCGTGATATCCAGACTGCCCTCTGTTCAGCCTCAATATCTTCCTCTGACTTTGGTTGACGCCGTAGCCACTCGTCACGACAAGCTTCAGCTACTTTCTTTGCCGCAATTCGATGACGTTGTTGCTCTGCTAACATGAGCTTCCGAAAGTTTGTCATGGCCTTGACCATGTGATCTTGACGAGCCCATTGTCTGGGCGGCTCTTCTGCCGGTTCCGGGAGGAAGATGGAGCATCGACCTTGGGAGAGCATTCCGCCATCTTCAACTTCCTTTTCAACTCGAAGAATCACACGAGCATCTCGCTCGGCTAATTCATCGGTATACTGAGGACCATCTTCAGATGCTTGGAGTCCGCCCTCCTCAACAGGAATGTCACCGGCTCGAGTCCAGAAGTCCTCAAAGCTTGTGCCAATCTTTGGCCGTTTTCGAACCTGATCAGGATGCACAAGAGGAATATAACCGGATCGTCCGACTCGTAGTTTTATGCGAGGTGATCGATTGGTAGCATTTGAGGTTGCTGTTCGCGAATCTTGCACTGCTTCGTCTTTAATGACCGCATCGCTAAATCGTGCCGATCGACGGGACCTGGTCGAGTTTTTGGGAGGGGGCGGAGGAGTATGACTTCGTCGACGGGTAGAGCGGGAAGAGGTTCGTGTTTCTGTAGGCTTTTTTGATGCAGATTTTGGAGTCGATGCGGGTGCCTGCTTCAAGGGAGCTTTAGTGGCGGGGCTCGCTTTGTGAGAGCCGTTTGGCATTTTTCTTGAGTTGCCATTAGTCAAGTGAATTTCAGTCTTGGTATTCGAATTCGCGCCGGTAGATCTTCTCGACGTTCGACTTTTGCTTGGTGGGCTAGGCTCTGGTAGGAGGGTGTTGATGCGGCCAGATTTGCGGCGGCCATTCTCGGTATAAGACGTTGGGCCGTCGGCAGATATCTTCTTCCATGGTGGCGACACTGGCTTCATCTTTTTGGGTGTATTTTGAGGGGGCGTCGAGTCTCGTGTGCGTCGTCTCTTTGCCGGTCGTTCGTCGTCATGGATATGGTTGGGCTCATGATGATTCTCGGTGGCGGGCGCATCTCCATTTGTTTCAACATGACCATCCATTGTTCCTTGCAACGCGTCTCCCCCATTTTCATACCCCTCGAGCGCGTCTTGTTCGGTTTTTATGGCATCAGGATCCGACTTGGGCAGCACGTTGGCGGTCGACGCGGTCTCGGGCATAGTCGCAACGTGGGGACAAGGGACGCTGTGGGCGTTTTCTCCGCGAAGCTATCATTTGCGGGGTCGAAATTAATGTCTACAGAATAGTAGTAGTTCAGTGGATGTTCATACAAAGTTTGCACATGTTCAGAGGCCTTGCGGGCGAACTGCGAAGAATTTAGTCACAAAATCCAATGTCGTCAGCAAAACTTTTGAGCTGGGGAGAAATCCAAGATGCACGCCCCTGGAACCTCCAACCAAGCTAACCGAAAATGGCCCGGCACGCGCTTGCTGATGCCTGAGGCGGTACTTTTCGGTTGAGAATCATCACAGCCTCGATTGGCTAAAGCTTCAACACTGAGCCATCTCATCACGTCACAGAGCAATTGGACGCCGACGAATTGTCCCATCGGCCGAGGTATGTTTCTCATAACATAGGTGTGTCAATTGATGTCGCTAAATCGTTTCTCTACAGATGCTCCCACAACGAATTGCGCGGGCCTCGGCCCTGCGTAGCGGCATGGCAGCTGCTCGACGACTTCCTACGATCCAGCGCCGAACATTCCTCCCCGATCAGTACACCGACAAGAAGGTCATTGATCAGAAGTACCCCGAGGCGCCCAGCATGACCGAGGCGGAGGATCCCGGAATGGTCAGTAACAGACAGCTTGAGGGGGGACCAAGGAACTGATGAAATATCGCAGAACGGCGGCTACATCAACCCACCCCGAATTAAGCGACAGTTCCGTGACCCTCACGGCAACTGGTGGGATCCCCAGGAGCGACGAAACTTTGGTGAACCCATTCACGAGGATAACGATGTTTTGGGAATCTTTTCTCCCTGGGAGTACACTTGGACCACCGCCGGTCCCGGTGCCGTCATGGTCGGAACCTTTATCGCCGTTTTCATGAGCGTCACTGGAATTGTTTATCTTAACTACCCCGACCGCCCGGCCTACCCCCGAGCGTTTGAGGGTGGTCTGGAGCGAGAGCTTGGTGGACCAGGAGCTACAAGGGTGAGTGGGCAAAAGGAAGTGGAATATCCGTATGCTAACATTTATAGGCTCGTATGGAGGGAGATGAGGATCCTTAAGCAGTATGCTTGTTTGTACATGAAGAAATGGAATGCAATGGATTGAATCGCGTACAAGGAATTGTGATGTACAATGGTATGGCTAAACAGGACTATTAACATGTCGTAGGCAGTCGAGATGTGACTGAGGTTTAGTACCTCGGAATAGAAGATTGAGGTGCTGTTGGGCATACCATTTGGAATCTGGATATCAGCGCTTTCTCAGAGCCATGCTTCAACTGGAAATATTCGTCTTGAACTAATATCTCAATACCAATTGCATCAATGCTCTTGTTTTGACAAATCAGATTGAACCCCGCGATGAGGTCTACGGCAGCTACTACACTGCCCTCAGGGTATCAAAAATTGGCCGCTGAGAGCATAAGAGACGAAATTAGTAGATCAGCTTATGCTACTTAGACTATGTTCTTTAGGCTATTTATTTTTTGTAACCTAAAACTTAGGAGGTCAACGGTTCTGCGGCAGCTACTGCCTTGCAAATGTCTCCTTCCGCAAATGTGGTTTGGGCAAGAGCCCGGGGCAAGTCCATAACCTACTCGACTTTGATCTATCCCAATTGCTTCTGCTACTATTACTACTCCCTCATCTTCATCCCACATTCCTTCCAACCACCATCATGCGGTACGAGGACTGGGACGTTCTCCTTTTCGAGCAAAACTCTACTACTCCTCTGCAGGAATTCAAGGTGGCATGCTACGTTGTCCACGATACAGGTAAGTCCCTATCCAAGTTGACGTTCGGTCCTAAAACGACTCGGATGTAGAGTCTTTGAATCCGCAAGCTCCTGGTGTCCCGGCAGTCACATGTTTCGTCCCGAGCCTTGAACCCGGCACTCCCTTTCAGATATCCATTCACTTGTGGAAGAAAGAACGTATTGATCAAATTGTCGACAACGAGAAGCATTCTATGATTAATGCTAGGCTCTTTATTGATGGGAGCCTCGTTACGTTTGTTCTCCTCATATCGTCAAGGCTATCGCTAATCATGCCAGTTCCGCCTTTGCCGCCCTAGATATCACCTGGCCGTATATCGTGGCGCGTACAGATACAAATGACGCTATCGGATTCCCCGTATTCCAACAAGAGCTTCTTTGTCAGCCTCATTGGAGCGCGGCCGATAACCTTGGCCGTATCAAAATCGTCATCAGCGAGGGCATCTACCATGGTGCACAAGACGACGCCTTCCAAAGAGTCCGCGATCACGTGGTCTTTTCCTTCCAGCATGCACCTCAAGGTCAGATTCTGATCGAAAGCAATCAATGTACGTACTGACTCTTGGCAGCTGTTCTCGAACACTTGGAGATTGCATGGCCCAATCCTTCCATGTGGCAGCGACTACAACAGTCTACATCATCACAGACCAGTAGCAACTCCGACACAAAGGACCAGATCACAATGCAATCACCTTATATATTCCAGGGTCCAGCCTCTGAGTGCAATTCCATCTGCCCCGGAACTCCCTCATTCTACTTGGACAACCAGCCCACCTATCCAAATGCGAGCGTGGCAATGTCCTGGGGCCATACCGTTCCACTACACAATCAAGACTTGACGCCACATATGTCAACTCCCGAATTGCGTTTTTACAAAGAGGACTGGCCAGATTCACCCATGTTTGCCGGCGCTATGCTTGCATCGGTTCATCAAACTCAACAGCAGGTGCAGCAGCAGCAGATGTACACCCCATCCAACGGTAGTGTTCCCATGCCTCTCGTCCGACTTCAAACACAGAGTCCTGCAATTCATGGGTCGACCAAACTCGGCCGACGAACTGCTCCAAACAATCCTGCCAGACTTCTTTTCGCTCCTCCAGCTCATAATGCACCGCAAACGTTCCAGTCGGACACAATCAAGAGACCGGCCAAGCGAGCCCGCGCTAACACTCCAAGATAGAACCCCCTGGGGGAAAATTATGGACAGATAACTTCAGTGCTCAATTAGTTTGACTCAAGGAAGTGGTCAAATTGCCTGTTTCGCCTGAATTGTGCAACGCTCTTTCTCTTGATGGACTGCACACAACATTGCATGACATATTTTGAGTGTCGATTGCTGGGGATCAACGGACACTTGTCATTATATATCCATGTGGTTTTTATTCTTGCTACTTTCGGGTCGTTCCCCGTCGCTCTGTTCTGAGTTCGTGCGCATCAGTACTTGTTGTCTAGTTGGTTGGACCAAAAGCGTATCGTCGAGTCTAGGGACACTTTGTTAATAGAAATGATTTATCAGCTTTCAAGAGTTCCGGGCTTCCGTTCATTGATGCCTTGGGTTGGAAGGCAGGAAGGACATTCCAAGACAAGAGTGGCCTAGCAGTTCTTCGCATCTTGTGTGACGATTGTAACACCTTGTCTCGTCATTTTGACTCATCCACGGAGGAATCAATGGACGGCAGCATAACTCCCGTCTTCCAATACTGAGTTCCTTTTACTACAACATTTCAAAGCTAGTCATATCCTGGGATCTTCGGTCTCGGGTTTGCTTTAATGTCCGTTATGCTGCGAAACATTACAAGTAGGGACTGTTCGACTCGTTGCCGTTCTCTTCTAAACGGTCTAATCTGGATTGGTCAAGTGACACGACTTGCCATCTTCAAGCCTCTTGCTTATACCGTGTAGCCACGTTTCGCCCTACCGATAGACAGATAGGTTACTAATGGACGCGATCCGTAATCTATCTAGTCTGAATGGTCGAACTGGTCGAAATCAGTGGCCAAAGATCTGACCACCTCTGACAAGTGTGTGCTGCCACTCAGACATGCTGATCATCTTGAAGACAAAGTCCCTCCGCAACCAAGGATCTACTTCCTCCTTGAAAGGTCCCAGACAGATTTACGAGATTATTCGGCGAAGGCGGCTGACAATACGGAAACAGAAACAGTCATCTGAGGCTTGTAGACATCCGAAGCATCCTCAAGCCCCGACGGCACCCGGTCTCCGCCATGGCCACAATTCTGGCCTGGAGGAGAAGATGGCTACACGATCTTATCGTAGTACGCTTCTTCCTGGTTAATGCCGCTGAAGTCATTGCATGCCCCAGACGCTATCTGCGGGATGCCACATCTCGTGCTCGGCAAGAAAGGCCACAACTGCAGGTGGAGATCTTTTGAGAAGTGGTTTTCTGTGGATTTGACTCTTGCCCCCGTTGTAAGACGAAAAGTTCATCATCGACTCAATGAACTTGCTCAAAGGATGCGTCGTGTCACATTGCTCTGCAGGCTGCTGCGATAGAAGTGAACAGATGAAGCTTAAAAGCATCTCTCCCCTTCTGAATGAGTCTACGGCTAGGACTTTTATCTTTTACGTCTCATCCTACTAACAGCCGCAAGACTCAAACACTCAAGATGGCTTCAATTATGTCCGCCCCAGACTACTCTATGGCTGCAACCAGTCGGTCGAAGCTGAGTGTACGTCTACCAAAGGAAACACTCTACTCATCATTGAGAGAATCGTCTCGGTACTTTAACTTTGACTCGGAAACAGCAAAGCTTGCTCGAGATGCCGACGACTGGCTTACATCGCATCCTGGTGCTTCAGGCTCTGGCACTTCCAAGGACATCAATGGTGTAAGCCGGCCATCATCGATTGCACCGAGCAACTTTAGTGTCCGCTCTCTTCCCGCAGATTATAGCATGCCGGAACACCATGGGAAGGAGTACCCTCATCCCATGATGGGTTCGGTTCGGTATAATGAGATTCGTCCACGATCTGCTGCACCTACAGAGAGTACTGAGAAACTTCAATCGTCGCCTCCCGTGAGTGGAGGAGAACACTCGGGACCTCAACAAGAATATCCTACGGGATTGAAGCTTGGTCTGATCACTCTTGCTCTCTGCTTGGCTGTCTTTGTCATGGCCCTGGGTAAATAGACACTCCCAGTCCTGAATTCTGCTGACATTCGCAGACAACTCCATCATTGCAACGGCAATTCCAAGAATCACCGACGCTTTTCAGAGTCTTAACGACGTCGGGTGGTACGGGTCGGCATACATGCTTACAACGGCCGCACTGCAGCTGTTCTTTGGCAAGCTGTATACCTATGGCAGCATCAAGTGGACGTTCCTAGCAGCCATTGCCATCTTTGAAGTGGGTAGTCTCATCTGCGGTGTCGCTCCCAACAGTGTCACGCTCATCGTGGGACGGGCCATTGCTGGCGTCGGCGGTTCTGGCATCTTTGCGGGCGCGCTCACTATCCTTGCCTTTTCGGTGCCGCTTCAGAAGAGACCCATGTACACTGGCCTTGTCAGTGGCATGTGGGGTATCTCTTCCGTTGCAGGTCCTTTGCTGGGCGGTCTCTTGACAGACAAGGTATCGTGGCGGTGGTGTTTCTACATCAACCTTCCTATCGGTGCCATTACTGTTTTTGTTATTCTTTTCTTCTTCCCTGAACCTGTGCGAGACATTGAGCCTGCGACATGGCGAGTACGCTTCTGGCAGCTCGATCCTATCGGGACCGCCATCTTTATGCCCGCCATCGTGTGTCTCTTGCTAGCTCTACAATGGGGTGGTGTTGACTATGATTGGGATGACTCTGTCATTACGTCTCTCTTCATGCTGTCAGCATTTCTCCTTATCGTGTTTGTCTACATACAATACAAGATGGACGAGAATGCTACCGTCCCTCCGCGTATCTTTAAGATGCGCAGCGTCTGGGCCGGTGCCTGGTTCTCCTTCAACACGGGCGCATGCTTCCTCACAGCCATATACTTCCTGCCCATATGGTTCCAAGCTGTGCAAGGGCAATCACCCATCATGTCTGGTGTGAGAAACCTCCCCATGCTCCTTGCCATTGTTCTCTGCGCTATGGGGGCTGGTGCAGCAGTCAGCGCTTGGGGCTACTATACGCCCTTTATGATTGCCGGCGCAGTACTCATGGCCATAGGATTTGGTGTCATTACCACCTTTGAAGTGAACACATCAACAGCCAAATGGGTAGGCTTCCAACTTATTGCTGGCATTGGCGTGGGTGTTGGTCTACAGCAGTCCCTGATCGCAGTACAAGTCGTTTGTGAGATGGTCGACGTTCCCACAGCCACAGCCCTCATTGTCTTTTCCCAGACTCTCGGCGGCGCGCTCTGCGTCACAGCTGGCAACACTGTGTTTACCAACACGCTCATCAATAAGATTCACGAGTATGTGCCTAGTTTGGATCCTTACTTTGTCATTGCGACTGGCGCGACGAATATCCGCAGCGTTATTCGAGAAGAGTGGCTGGACGGGGTGATTCTGGCGTACAACGATGCGTTGACGACGAGCTTCTACGTTGGAGCTGGAACCGCGTCTGCGACCATCATTGGTGCCTTGTTGGTTGAGTGGAAGAGTGTCAAAGGGAGGGAGATTGAGATGGCAGCTGCTTAGTTGCTGTGGATGTGGGGTTTGTGTATCAATTGATGATGTGATGAGTATGATTGGGGTGGTAGGGTTATTGATGCTGGCTTTATATCATGTAGTCGATGTCTTGATTTGAGGCCGATTTTAGGAAGAGAAGATTAGTCCCTAAGCTTTGGATGTGCAGTTTCCTCCTCTAAGATCGTCAGGGCGGTGATCTGCAAGACAGGGACAGTGGGCCATAGTGATTGCCGTGCTCTGTAAGTGACCGGTTGCGTTTCGCGATGCAAATTTTATGTACATACATATGGAGTAGTATACGTTATAAGAGAAAATTAAGCTGTAGTCTCGGCTGCACTCCACGTCCTGAATGAGCTTTATCTTACAGTCATAGCTCGATGTTCCCGTTTGGTCGAACACAACAATTGTTACCCTGTAGTTTTGGCATATTTTACCCACAACACCGTCTTTGAGTTCCAGTAACGCTATTCGAATTATATTCTCATATTGTGTGTTTTTCTTCAAAGTATTTATTCAATTCCAAGGCTTTTAGATACTATTACCTCGTTCTCACTCGAAAGTTGCAATGCATCACTCTAGCTACCAAAGCGTGGGACAGAGCCACAAATTCACCAATAGCCAACATTGCCAACATACGCTACCTTCAAACCAGAAAAAGAATCACAAAGAAATAAACCATTACCTCTTGCCACGTTCTTTTATCTCTCCAGCATCAATTATGTACAGCTGAGACGAAACCAAAGTGCAAGTACAAATTGGACGGGCCAATCAGAAAGTTCCCCACCGCCCCGTATATGGGGTCGGGAAATCACGTGCGCTGCGGACCGCAAGTGGGGCACAGTCTAAGCTTAAATCGGGAATAAACTAACACCAAAAAATCGCGCAAAACAACACAACACATCCAGAACTCTCACAAGCAAAAGAAAGGGCTCAACCGGGGATTGAACCCGGGACCTCCTGCAAGAGAGTGCCTCCCAAAGCAGGAATCATACCGCTAGACCATTGAGCCGTTCGTTGTATCGTTACAATGAGACGAGATAGATTGAGATATGTACGAAATTTGGGGTCTTTTGGCAGTAGGATGAGTGTTTGGCGTGAACTTTTGAGTTTATGGCTTCTAGGCACGTATTCCTACCTCTGGCTTCGTTCCCATTGAGCTGTTTGATGGATCGCTATAGTGGAAAGAGATAAACTGAGACATTTGTGAAATTTGGGTCCTCCTGGCAGTCAGACGAGTTTGGCGTCAACTTTTGAGTTTCTGACTTCTGGGTACACAGTCTTGCTCAGGAATGGCATTGTCGTTGTATCGTTACAGTTGGAAGACTTAAACTGAGTTATCTGTGAACTTTGGACCCTCCTGGCAGTCAGATGAGATTCTGGCGATCTTTTGAGTCTCTGACTTCTGTTTATGTATTTGAATGGCTTTATTGTTGTATCATTACAGTAGGATGAGATAGATCGAGCTATGTATCAACTTTGGGATCATTTGGCTGTCAGATGGGATTTTGGTGTGATCTTGAGTTTCTGACTCCTTTACGCATCCCTGTTTGGGAAGTCGGTTTCAGAAGCACTGGAGTAGGTCGCATTTGATGGTTGGTACAACTTTAAGCAAAATATGCCTTCGGCAGCCCTGGTGATACAATTTTTTATTTGGTGGTTCACCGGTGGCGCAGGTCTCATATTCTCAGCCATCTTGTTGACTCCCCATCAAGCTCTCTTCCATGACTCAAACCTGAGGTTCTCACTGCAGCATGATTTCTGACCCCAGACTAGCAACCTTGATGGGTGGTGTGTTCTGCAAGCGAGTCCATGTTACTCTGTTGTCGCGTCAAATGGCAGGTATTGACCGCTGGTGGTTCATCGTGCCCTGTACGAGACTTGCTACTTGCTGCACAGAGACAAAATGATTTAGTATTTCACGCTATCTCAGACCCGCTCTTGGGCGATTTATTTCCTGCAGGTATCGCAAGTTTAGGTATCGTGTTTTCTACCCTAGCGTGAAGATAAGACGAACCACACATCCAAAGCCGCATTCGTGTTGAGACACAGACTGATCTTTGGCTGTCTTGGCTTATCTCCACTAGCTTATTCGGACAACATCGACGTCAGTATCAGATACCACTCAAGGCTTAAAAAGCTCGGCCGCAGATAAAGTATAGAAACATCATGTCAGCTTACATTACACGAATTCGAGATCAATTCTTCACCTCTTTGTCTTGCACCCTGCACGCGAACCGAATTTTCTGCTGACCCGCCGACACGTCAGTTGTTTGCTGGCTGGCTCCCCCGGACTCAACGGATGCGGTCAATGCTCGAAGCGACCGTAACACCGCAAGGTGCATAAACTTCCGAGACACGTTATTAAAAAGTCAAGGTTTGGTGTCAAATACATAAAGGCAGCTCCCCCAGCTTATCTTTTATGCGACGCACGACAAAACATCGAACCATCAGCCATGTCTTCCCTCACCACACCGCTCACGCTCATGGCCGCCGTGAAAGAGATTGAGGATGTCGCCATCACCGCAGCAGATAGAAAACTCAACTGTAAGTTCAAGTTTGGTTTAGCTCAAGAAGGTACTGACACAGAATTAGTACCGTTACGGGATCTGGAGAAAGTCGCTCTTGATAAGCTTCCCATAAAACGATCTGGCCGAAGTCGGAGGTCCATTGGCATTTCTACCTTGTGGTTCCTCCTGGTCAAGATACCCATCATAGTGATAGTTTTGCTCATCACTATCGCCTGGCTATGTGTTCAGAGTCGGAAAAAGAAGGACCTGGCCAAGTGATGGCTGCTGCGGTCGTTACTGAACTATTTTGACCCTGGTCGTGATACGACACAGCCAACAACCACGACCTGCAGGGATTGATCACCAAAAGGCGCCGCTTCGCTGGGCAACGTGCTGGTTACAGGATTGTTGACCTGGAACAATCGAAACAGCCACCAAATGATGAGACGTGACTCTCACAAATTGGCAATTAAGACGCCGACGCCCGGAGACTTTGGATGCCCCGAACCCACCCACACACATCTTCCACGTCACCCCAACAGTCGCTTCAGCCTGAAGCGAAATAATTGTTAAAACGCCCATTAACAAATCCGTCGCCTTGAGCCCCCTCCCCCCCAGCTGGCCAGTTATGGGAGAATGTCTTGATGGGAGTATAAGGCGTCTGTCACATCGCTATTCCGAAAAGAGAATGGACAATGCGGGTATTTCATGATGATTGGGTGCCACTTATAATCGTATCAATATTGGTATGCTGCAATGTGCTTTCGCACTGGAGACATAAGAAAAAAGACACATTAGCTGCGACGTTGGAGTCGCTGGCAACTGAGGCTGAGGCCCAGCAACCTTTGGAAGGATTCATTAGAACCTTGGTTCCTCAATAGGCTACAGAGGCTCAAATTACTACTGAGATGAAATATCTCTTTGGATCAGAATATAGATAATATTTCTTGGAATCAACCATTTTGCTTCATCCGACTTAGAGCTGATGCTTGTGCTTATGGACGGGAAGACGATCCATTCCTTCCCCAGGCACTGGCGCCTGCAATTATAGCGGGATCCCCACTGTTTCCCGTCAGGGGCTCTTACTTCATTCCGTACATCGGGTAATTAACCTGGCTGACACTCTTTAATTTCCTTCATCATCATTGAATCTATCGCGAGAATGCATCCATCATATAGGTCCAAGATGGTCGCTGTCGCAATTCTATTGCCATCTTCATCTTTACCCACGGAGCTACTGCCCCACCTGGTTAGAACAGAATAGGATCGTCCAGGGGTTCAACTAGCCTGTCACATCATAAGGCTGAACCTGCCCTCAACATTACGATGCGTTTTTAATTGTATCCCCTCGCGTTGCAATGTTCAACAGAAAGCGTCGCGACCCCGCGGACGAGGAGCGGCTCAGCAGCTATGATCTCGATTTCCCAGCCTCCCAACGTTGGAAGCCCAACTACTCTGTCCCGCGCAACTCGCTGGACGAACGCAAGACACCGCGCATCTCCCTTGACCGAGACAAGGAGACCTCTATAGGAAGACCGCGCCATGTACCGCATCCGCTCTCCTTTGGGAGAAACAAGCGCGACATGGACACTTTTGCAAGTATCCGACAAAGCAACGAGGAGGAAACAGACGCAGAGGAGTTTTCCGACCCAAAGCTTTGGATAGAGACGATATCTGAACTGTACATGAATGTACTCGATAATCGGGCCCGATGGGACCCGCGATGGCTCAATGTTACTCGGCGAGAACGGTTCGAGGGCTTGGAGTCGGTTACTGTTTCGGTTATCGACTACCTTGCCAATGACCAAGTGGAAAGAAGCAAACTGATCACCACAAAGAAAGATCTCGCCGCCGCTATCAATACCCGGCCAGAAGACTCCCAGGTGAGGGTCATTATGGTCAGTGATTTGAGCCGCTTCGTCATGGGTGCATTGGGACAGTTGTACTCGATCGATCCGGAATTCTGGTACGAACAACTCATCACCTCAGGATACTCTGCGAGCGATAGTGGATTGAAGCTGAGAAATGCGGTATGGATGAACTGGAACGAGAGAGAAACCCATTTTCGACATCGCCCTCTCCCTGGAATCGGTCAACGAACGGAATGGAACTTGTCACGTCGGACAAAGTCTCGAAACTGGGCCCATCTTCGCTGGGGTCGGCTAGGTGCGCTTCATTATCTCGGACGACCTGGATTCCACGAAGATGAGATTGCGGGCCGTATCTCTGACGGGCGTTGGACTATTGAGCGCGATGTCGTCGTCGATAGATCCGGTCTACTCTTGACCGACAAGAGAAAGAAACGCGCAGAACGAAAGATCCAGGAGAGAAAAGAAAAGGAAAAGAAAAAAGAGACAAAGAGGAGGGATAAAAACATGTTTGCTGTTCCAGAACCGCCAAAGTCTGCAGTCAAGATTGAAGGAACATCAAACAGGGTCAAGAAATCCAACGTCTATCGTCCCTACAGCACCTTCTTTCCAATACTCCGCCAAAACCCAGAGTACTGGAAGAATAGAGATC
Source organism: Fusarium pseudograminearum CS3096 (assembly GCF_000303195.2). Classification (NCBI taxonomy): domain Eukaryota; kingdom Fungi; phylum Ascomycota; class Sordariomycetes; order Hypocreales; family Nectriaceae; genus Fusarium; species Fusarium pseudograminearum. Next base: position 3,285,268 of record NC_031953.1, on the reverse strand, counting down.
TGAGAGTAATGGCGCCAGAAGGCATGGGGTACTGGACAAGTGTTGATAAAGAGGGGAATAAGACTGGTAAACATACTGACAACGTTTGGCAGACTACAGACAAACTAATTTGTCGCACAGTTATCCTGGCCTTTGATCCACCTCGAACCATGCAAAACGAAAAGACAAAAGAGACCACACCGTCTCTAACATTCATGCCTCGAGCTATGGAGTTTGAGTCATACACGGACGAGGAGCTATGGCGGACCGCTGACCCAGGCGAGACGTATCTTGACCCGCCAGTATTTGCAAAAAGGAAGAAGCTTAGCGAGAAGATAAAACCGAAAAAGAGACACCCAGACGAAGAAGATAAGATGGGTGACGGGTCACCTTCGGCTGGCATAAACAAAGAGGACGACGCCGACTTTATCGACACCAGTGATTCCGAGTACGACGAAGAATATCAGAACAAAATTAGAAAGGTATACAAGTCTCGTCAAGCCTGGATTCGCGACCGCGATTTCGCTCGGAAATACTCACTCTCCACCATGGATCTCGTGTCCCGATACGTCTCCAACATCTCTCCCACCGAGCTGCTCCAGGACGATTCCGCAATCCCCTCGCTTATTGTGCGTCTGTCTTTTGACGATATGTGGCAGCTCATTGCCGAGATTCGTATTGTTCAGGACCACATCGACTCGGACCTCGGCGCGGATCTGCACCTCCACCTGCTTCAAGACGCTGGGACTGCCACACGGCAAAACATGTCGTGGATCCGGGCAACCTTGCAAGAGCTGAGCGAGTGGGTAGGCCATGTGAAAAAGTCGAGCAAGATACTCAATCTGCCCGAAGATCTGGAGCAAGAAATGGTGGAGCTTCACCAAGACCTGCAATCTCTACAAACACGCTCAGAGCAGACACTCAACTTTCTCGTTGCCACAACTGGGATCAGTCAATCGGCACTCGTCATCGACCAAACCTCTGGTATAAACAAACTAACCGAGCTGGCCTTTTTCTTTGTGCCCCTCTCGTTCATCACGGCTGTCTTTTCCATGCAAGTTGCAGAGCTTAATGCTAATCCGCCCAAGATGTGGACGTGGGGTTTGTCGCTGGGTGTCGTGTTTGTTGTCACATACGCGATACGCATTTTCTTGCGATCTCCAACGGTCAGATACTGTGTTAAAGCCAGTCGTGTAACAATACTCAACCGCTTCACACCCAAATCCCGCTCCATGTCCCTCCGCCTCGACTCCATCAGCAATCGTGCGATTGCCAAGTTTCTTTTCTTTTTTATCACAACAATGGCGCTGGTCTTTGTAATACTCTTCATCTACCTTTTATCCGGGTTCCTCGTCTTTTTTGGTCTCTGGGCTGGTGCAGCAGTTACAGCATTGTACTTTATCATCACTCGATGGCCAGACGTCGCAGTCTTGGCTCCATGTTTTGTGTCGCTTGTTCTTTCGGGGGTTGGGTTCATGGCAGTCTATCATTGGGGCGACGCTTTGGGAAAAGCCTGGGCAAATTGGATCGACAGTGCTGTTAACTGGGTGAAGAACCTCTGGCCAGAAGACTGGACGACTGATGCCGTCGATGACGAGGATTTGGATCGGGAGGGGGTTCCGACATATGCTCGACAGGGAATCTTTCTTCCTTCTAAATAGACCCAAATACAACAGAGTTTATGTACCTGTTGGCCCACGTGAACAACTGTCAAGTTGCACTTCGTGGGAACATAAGACGAAATTATTAGGTCAGCCAGCCTATGGTACTTGGATCAGACTTTCTAGGGTATTTAAATTTGTACCCCAAAGCTTAGAGGCCAACCTTTATGTCACCTACTCTGTACGCCTTCATGATCTATCACAAGTTTGTACACTGGGAAATGTCTGCCGCTTGCTAGATTTGTCATGTCAATAGAGGTAGTGAAAGTGACAGTCCAACGGCAAACCAGTGTCGGGAAATCACATATCATAAGTAGGAAGCGAACAATATTTCTACCCCGAGAAGGCTGACTGTGGCCGTTTGGCAGTGCACGGCCACCAGCAGACGGAAGTATGCATCGCAGTGAGTTTTGTTGGATGCAATATACCTAGCGGCCAGCTGCGTGGCAGGTGCAAATCTTCGTCCTTGGTGGTTGCTTCCCTCTTCCCTCATCTCCCGACAGAAGCGCCCTCAACAAACATTCTACTTCTTCCACGCATCTCATTCATTCACCATGGGAGATAGCTTTGAAGCCCGCGGCGATGCCGAGCACCATCTCATAGAAGAGCTATGCACATCTTCCACTCTGGCATCGTTCTACAACCTGCTCCACGATGGAGAGAACGCCGACATCACTATCGTCTGTGGAAATCGCGAATTCAAGGCACATCGCGCAGTCGTATGTGCGCAGTCTTTGTGGTTTAATGTGGCATTTACCGCTCCAGCCAAGGTAGGCAACACTGCGCTACGAGGAGGCCGGTAGTTAACTAATTTGATGAAACAGAAGCGCATCATCAGAAAGACTGAACTCAAAGGAGTCGACCCTGATGTGTTTCAGCGATTCCTCGAGTTTCTTTACACGGGCACATACACGGTCGAAGGCGACACATCTCGATTCCTCACCACGCCTAGCATTGTAGCAGACATCGAGTCGCTGTTGAAAGATTATCCGGGATGGCACAAGGCTTCCAGCGAAGCGACTGCTCCCGACTCGCCCAAGCGCCCTGTCAGACGATCAAGTAGGCTGAACTCGACTGCAGAGTCGATGGACGAGACGCCCGATCCCGATTCCATGATGACAACCGAATCCCCGATGGCGACCGGAACCACGCCAAATTCTTCGCTCCCACCCGAGTCCCGCGAAGCTCCTTTCAAAACTCCATTTCCGCCCACGATGGCCATGTCACTGGAGCTGTACAACCTGGCCTCTGAGTACAACGTACCCGCCCTTCAACTACTCGCTCTAGAGCGCTTCCACATAGCCGCCAAAGACCGTTGGATCCCTTCCTGGGAGGGTGCTACCTGGGATGATACGAAGGAGTTTGAAGACGTTGTCCTTGACCTCTACAAGATCAAAGACGACCAGCCCATGTGGAGGGTTATGATCCTGCTGATCAAGGCAAAAGCTTCGACTGGGGATGATGTCCTGAAGCGTCGGATGCGCGAGGTCGTGAAGGAACACCATGATCTTGCTGAGTGTCGAGAGATAGTCTGCGGGTAGAGGTAGTCACAAAGTTGGGGAGTTTCATCATGTTTCCGTCAATCAAGGTTTTATCTACCGATGGGTAGCTTAAAATTAGTCTAAAATTAGTCTAAAATTAGTCTACGATGGGAAACTTGGGTTAATTATCGTCGTTTATATCGTAATGGGCAGAGCCTTATTTCGTTGTCTGACATGTCAAAAACCAGCCCCTCCTGCTGGGTGCAGTATGACCTTCTTGGCAGGCAGGCAGGCAGGCGCAAGGCACCCGGGTGTCACCTGTGCCTTGCATGCACGAGAAAGAAAGAAAATGCCATCTTCATCATCATCGCAAAAGATACCGGAGCTGCAGAATATTCATCAGACATATCGTTAAAGCACGTTGCGCATCACTACAAGCATGTCTCAACCAACAGGTGAAGTTATCCAAGTCGCAGACCCGACAGAAACAACGAACCGCAAACAAGCACGCGCGCCCTCGCCAGAAGACACAGATGATGAAAGCCATGTTGAAGAATTCTGTGGCACCTCTATCCACGCCTCACTGTCAACTCTCCTGTTTAGTGACAAGTTCGCGGATATGACTATCAAATGCAAGGAACGCGAATTCAGCGCTCATCGAGCTATTGTCTGCTCACAGTCCAGCTTTTTCGACAAGGCCCTGAGTAGCAATTTCAAGGTATGTCCACGTGCTCTATGAATAGTTTTGGCCTAGACTGATCACTTGCAAAACTAGGAGGCTATGACGCAAACTGTTGAATTGCAGGAAGATGATCCAGATATCGTGGAACGGTTTCTCGAGTTCCTCTATACAGGAAATTATACTGATTCGGTCATCCCGACCTTGGACAAACCATCTGCTGAGGCCATGATGGATCCTACGACTGTTCGACAGAACTTGCGGGAACCGGCATATGATTATGAGGTCCCTACGTCTGACAATGCACTGTTTGATGAACCCGATGAAGAGTGGCAGCCTCCGGCCGAGGAAGCAGATGAACCGGAGGAGGAGTACAGAGAGGACCCAATCGACGAGGAAAGCTCTGCAGACGGCAATGGACACGGTGACCAAGAGGACGATGCCAAGGTGATGACAATGAAAGACATTGCCCTCGCACCCAAGGAAGAAGGGTTAAAGCTACTCGCACGTCTACGCAACGACATGACATTGCCTCTCCGGCTTTACGCCATGGCAGACGTGTACGATGTGCCGGCGCTCCGACTCCTTGCTCGCGACCGCTTCTACCGAGCCGCCGAGCTTTATTGGGAAGAGGCCGAGTGCTTCCCGGATATTGTGGACGAACTGTACGAGACAACGCCGCCTGGCGATACAGCGATGCGTGAGATTGTTTGCCGCCTCGTGGGTGCAAGGATCCTGGACCACGAAGTCAGGGAAAAGATGAGGCATGTGATGACGAAGCATGGGGAATTCGCCGTCAGTGTGTTGGAGTACGCAATTCGTTCGAGAACTTTTGCTCAGTAGCAGGCCAGCCCTTGCAGTATTTCCCAATTGGCGGATGAACCTTTTGACAGCGTGTTTTTTGTATGGGCTGCTGAGGTCGGGCATTTCCTGAAGAGGGCCTCAGGGTATGAGGTTCAAGACAACTCTGACTGTGACCCCTGTATGAAGTCCGATGGTGCCCCTGTAAGCGAAATATAAGTGGGTCATTTGGGGGCCAATCCAGACAGTGGTTAGTTGCAAAAGGTCACATGTTATTATGGAGCATAGTCTGAGTTGTTATCTTACAGTTGATATATCACTGATATATTAGTGATATATCAACTAAAGCTATAGTGGTTACCCTTCTGTAGCTCTTTAAGCTATAGTGGTTACCCTTCTGTATTTATAGTGGATAAGTAGCTATCAACTCAGACCATGCTCCATAATAACCCGTGACTGTATGCACCTTAGCAGTGTCCGAGTTGGCCCCCAAATGACCCACTTATATTTCGCTTACAGGGGCACAGTCAGACTTCATACAGGGGTCACAGTCAGAGTTATCCTGTACCACTCAGGGTATTAGAAAAATTGGCCGCTGAGAACATGAGAGACGAAATTAGTAGGTCATTTTGTGCTACTGAAACTATAGCCTTTAGGCTATTTATTTTTGTAACCTAAGACTTAGGAGGCCAACTTTTCTGCTACCCAGTAGACGGGTAATTTTATGTAATTGTTTATGCGAGCGACTTGTATTGCAGGCAGATGTCATTGGACGATAGAGATGCTTGTATATACGTATTTGTCTTTTACACAAACCTTGTCAAGGTGTTGTCTTGACAGGCCTCGGACCCTCGCTTATGGATGTAAAGACACGGAGAAACCACAATACTTGGATCTCGAATGGGTGACAAACAGGCCAGCCTTGACGCTTTGGAGTCGAAAAGTAAATAATACAAAATCACCATACATAAACTTACTTGATAATTTCGTCTATTGCGCCTCCAGCAGTCAACTTCTCCAGCACCCGAGAACCGGTCAGTCGGAATGACGGTTGAACTTGAACGTGGTCATGAAGCAAGCGGTCAGGTAAATAGAAGAGCGCCAAGAGGAAAATAACAGACACTGATCCATCTTGATTGTAGATCCGTCGCCCGGTTCTGGTATGAGACAAGACAAGACACAACACAGCCCCAGACATGGCCCCCACAGTAAGCGGTTGACAGTTTTCGGGTTTCCAGACTATTAAAGCCAAATCAAAAGAGGAAATGCCCGGTTGCTAACCGTTTCTGTTGGGTGGTATGAGTACATAGTACATCGCCTGGCTGTCTGTCACTGCTGCTGCGACTCTGGCTTGTCAGGCTGGCTACCCCTGTTGCATGTACACTGTCGTCATGTCGTTTTTTTAGGTTACTGTTGATCTGCATAACTGCGCCTAGATAATTGTGTTGCATTAAAGGATCGTGGGTGACAACTGTACAGAACCGAGTCAGTCAAGCTCAAACAAAGTTGTAACTGGATATTCGTAATCCTTTGGGCGCTACGATTTCCTCAACAAGGGGATGACAGGGGACGAAAATCAAGCATTGCGGCTGTTTGTCTGTCCGTGTGACAAGCTGATCTCCCCCTCCCCTGCACGACAGGCAACCGTTAGTGTCGTTTCTGGCCAGTCAGCTATTTTGCGTCTGTCGGCTTTTTCTAACTTTGGGTTGCTGTGATGCAGGCGGTTTGTAGGCGCAGGCGCAGATTCTAGATCAGAAAACATGGCTGATGGCTGTGATTTAGGGGATGGCTTTACGTCTAGAGCAGATTTAGTTGTATGCGGGCAAGATTACGTATCACAGGCAAGGCTACAGAATAAGATGTTTTCGTGGACGACAGACCAAAATATCCAGATGAGACCAATTTAGTCTGCTAAGCACTAAAGAGTAGTCCCTGCTCTAGCATTTATCGATAAGAAAAATCTCCTGAATATCAGCTAGATAATGGACGCTCAGACTTGTAACTAATTAGTAACAGGTTCGTGCTTCAAGAGGAGGAATGTTTCATCGTCAACTTTGAATGGTAGGGGGGTTGCAGTGTGCCAATTCTTGGGCTGACTGGGCGCTGTAATTGACCCACTAAGTTCTATGCAGTGTGTGTAACAACATGCCTGGCCCCCAAACGTGGAATTTACAACAGCTCAAGCTTATCTGGTTTTGTGCCCGATTAGCCAAAAGTATAATCATACGATCGAGAATATCGCTGTTTCCGAAATCACTTCTAATTATCGGTCAACTTTTTTGGCGCAGTTTGGATAGGATAAACTCTCCGCCTGGGCATGACATTTTAGCCCAGGGCTAACTTCGGCTGCGCACCCCAGTCACTGCCTTTGGCGTACATTTCGCCAATCAGACGCTCCAAATTCGAGATGATCAGCCTAGAATTAGTTCCTTCGCCCCAAAAGTATCCCCTGTGGCTTCCAGCTTTGGGGGGCGCAAGGGTTGATCAACACACGCGTAGCATTGTCAAACTCGTAGAGCTGAGGTAGAGGTACCTTTTAACCGCTCGCACAGTCAATTGGTACTTGTCCTGCATCGATAAGATTAGGGACCCGTATTCAATCTACGACTGGCAGGGTTTAGAGTGGGAAACTACCGATGCTCGATGCTCGAGAGACCTCCTGTCGCCTGTCTGCCTTGTCTTGTCCACTTTGACTGTCAAGCAACTTTCATCATCCTTCCTTTTCCTTTTTTGTAGCTAAACAATCCTTCCACTCCTTGATCGTCCGTCACTCCTTGTCCTTGGGCCTTGGCTTGGTTATTCCCCGTTTATACAATAATCCTGTTTTCATCTTTGTCTCCTACAGCATCTTGTTGTCTATATCATTATATTGCCTGGAAGGCGCCACTTTTTGTTCTTGTGCTTTCCTTCTCCTCTTGTTCCTCCCTTGCGCCTTGTTACCTAGTAGTATTATTCTCATCTCGATTCAAGACTGGCAGTCTTTTCGTTTCTCTACATACCTTACCCTCTGCCCATGACACATGCCTTCACACATTGCCCTACCTGGCGCTGCGCGTCCTCGTCAAAGGTTTCGTGTGAACGGGTCTAATTGGCGATGGGTCAAGAAGGGATTCACTCTATTGTTTGCGTTTTTTATTACTACATTTTTACTTTACCGCTTAGTATGTTTATTCGCTCCCCCAAAGTTTCAACGCTGACCACCCAAAGATCGTTAATGATAGTGTTTGGCGACCCTCGGGACCGATATTAGAAGACACCAGAATCACCCCCGCCAACATCTCCTCTGGGGACCGAAAATTCGTTATTATCTTGCCCGTCGATAACTCGAGTCCCGATCTATGCAAAGTCGTCAGCAGTGCCGTTGCTCTCGGCTACCCAGCTCCTGTTATCGTCAATTGGAAGAACGACTTTCACACCGACGCCGACGGCATTGGACCTTCGCAGCTAGGCAAGATCACCGGTACACTCAACTACCTACAGTGGGCTACTGGCGATGAGGCCTCCGAAGACGAAAAACTAGGGGAGGACGATCTGGTGCTTATGCTCGACGCCCACGATATTTGGCTACAACTACCACCCAGCGTCATGCTGAACCGATACTACAGCGCGAACGAACGAGCAAACAAGCGAATTGCCCAGGACTACGGCTTCTTCGACAAGGACCTTATGCAGCAGACCATCATCGCTGCTGCGCAAAAGGGCTGCATCGCCCCCCGCGACAAGATTTCGAACCTCTACTGCCACGACGTTCCCGACAGCACACTCCCCGAGAATGTGTTTGGCTTCTTTACCGATTACAACGTCGGACGATACAAATATGTACGACCCAAGTATGTCAACAGCGGAAGTTTCATGGGCCCTGCAGGAGATATGCGCCGATATTTCCAACGCGTCAAGGATCGCATGGACAAGGATCTTCTCGAGGTGAGGTCCAACGAGGATCTCGCTGGTGATCAGGGCATCTTTGCCGAGGTGTTTGGCGAGCAAGAACTTTGGCGCCAACACATTCACGAAGACGACTTTGCGCACGACAACCCCGGCAAGGAGGCTGCGTTATCGGCACGAGACGAATTCGAATACCACGTTGGCCTGGACTACGCGCAAGAGCTCTTCTACCCGACTTGCTATTCTGAAACAGGAGGATATTTTGTGTCCCTCGACGACCCTTCTTCCATCGCCAAACAGTCGAGCAAAGCGGGCGTCTCGCCACCACGCATTGGGGGTGTTCCCAACGACATTTCCACCGCGGAAGCTCCCTTGGCCCAATTGGACGACGGCAGCAACCAAGGTGGCTCGTGGGGTGACGTCTCGCTTTATGTCGACTTTTGGACAACATCGGTTCCTGTTGCGATCCACCACAACGCTTGGAGAGACGGTCTCAAGAGCCGTCGAACAACATGGTGGGATAAGACGTGGTACTTTCCCCACCTGCGCAACCTTTTGGAGGCACACATGGCAGCAAACACGACTGCGCCACTAGCAAGCATCGCGGCAGACGATGGCAATCTGGAGGTGTGGTCCTACGGCGCAAAGGCCAAGGGAAGCGCGTCGCTTCTGTTTGGCAAGAATAAAGAGTCCAAGGCTTGGCAGCTCCGATCGACAGATTGGAACACAGTCTGCAAATCAAGTAATGACGAGGATGAGGCTGAGACACGCTGGTATGACGAAGTGTTCCGGGACGGAAAGGGTTTACTATAGAGATGTGTTTGGAAAGGACTCATTCTGGTTGGAGTTTAATTCATAGCGTGTATTTTTTGAACCATTCACGAACGACATAAGATAACAAGATAAATAACAGATATTTATTGTAAACAAGTTTTACTGAGAGTACATCGTGATTGCTGTGAAGCTATTTCTCTTGGTACTCAAACCTCATGATAGCAACGTCTGCCAATTCCCTTGGCTGGTTCTTGGCTGACGTCTCGACAGGGATTAAAGGTACCTGCATGCTTACGAGTACCGGTGATTTTTCGTTCCGGTCCAGGCCTTGGCGTTGCGCTGGTGCCGCGCGTTATTGAACGGCGCATAACGCTATCGGCATCAGAGTTAGATCGCTACCGACAAGGTAAATGGCTTTGAAGAGGGAATGGATATAAACTCTGACGCCCAAGAAATGTAACTATTCGGGTCTTGCCTGATGACATTCCTTGGCATATTATTATGGTTTAATATGGTGATTTATTCCCGGCACTCGGATCTGCTGCTGACATGGGTTGTACGGCCTTGACAAGAGCCTCACTACTGACCGAATAGGTAGGTCCTAAGGATTGGTCAAGGTACGACGGGCGTAGAGGACCGATTTAGACGAAACATATGTCTTGTTCCTGTTTCATTATAGCTTCCCCTATAACAGTATCGCATGGGGATGAAAGCCGTATTCTAGAAGTTGGCTTATTGGCTGGTGTGCAATAGAATTTACTGAAACTTTCACATTTCTATTCTTTTCTCATTAAGGAGCGATGAACACATTCTGTTGCGGGCTTACAAGGCCCCAGACAGCGATAGTTGAATACCTATGCTTAGAATTGTGTCTGGTGAGGGTGTCGTGAGAATCGGTGTCCACACGGACTCAACTATCAGGAAATGACGAAATGAAATCTTATATTGTACCTTGAGTACAAATATTTATTCTAATACTTATAATATCTCCATCTCTGTGATTTCAGATTGAAAGCCCTTCTAGTAGTTTGCAGAAATCCAACTCCAAGTTTACATGATAGCTAGGTTACAGACAACTCGCTGATTTGACAGATGCAATTCTATTGATATTAGATTATACAACTGGAAAGACAGCTACAACCACAGCATAGCATATCAGAGAAAATCCGGTATCGAGAATTCACACAATCAACCACTCTTCCATCCATGAACGCTTAAAATAGCATCCGCAAACTCCTCCGGCGCCTCCATAGGAAACGCATGTCCAACATCAGCAACCCTCCTCTCAAACTGCCCAGTGAAATACTGCCTGTGCGCAGCTGTACCACCCTTTTTCAAAGGATCTCGCTCCCCATCAAGTGTAATAGTCGGCACAGTTATCTTGGGTTTAGTAGCCAGAATATCTTCCAACTTTTGCAATGCCGGATCTCCCTTTGCGTTACCGAAACAAAACCTATAGGCGTGTATGACGACATCCACGAAATCAGGATTATCAAATGACTCTGCCGTGCGTTGATAAAAGGACTCGGTGAAGGAGAAGGAAGGCGACCACTGCTTCCAGAGTATTCGACAGAGATCCTGTCTATTCTCCGCTAAACACTTAATGCCTCGCTCTTGTTGGAATAAATGCTGGTACCAAACTGTACATTCCAGACTCGGCTCCAGAGGTATCTGTGAAGTTGATATGTCGGCAATGTCATACGACGCATATGAAACAAGCCCAATAACACGCTCCGGCCAAAGCGCCGACGCAACACAGCAAGACATGCCACCCCAGTCAAAGCCACCAAGTATAGCTTTCTCGATACTCAACGCATCCATGAGCTCGATGACATCTGAGCCGAGAGCTGCCTGTTGACCGCTTCTCATCGTTTGCGAGGAGAGAAAGCGCGTGGGACCGAAGCCGCGCAGATATGGGACTATAACTCGAGCACCGTTTGATACAAGCTTGGGGACTACACCGTCGTATGCGTGGATATCATAAGGGAAGCCGTGGTAGAGAAGAACTGGCCAGCCTGAGGGAGGGCCATGGTCGTAATATCCCACTTCAAGGGTACGAGTCTTGATTGTTTTATACATGGGTCTTTGTCAGTGATGATGGAAATTAGTTGAGATGATGTTGGCTAGCAAGAGGGGTGTTTTGTTTGGTGTTACGCCTTGTAGTTGACATGTTAGACGTTGATCCTGCTTACGTCAGAGTTTATATCCCGGTCGACGACATGATTGTACTTATACAAGCAGGTTGCACTACTAGGTTTTGCTTTTAAGCTCAAATCTCTTTTTAGATTCACGATGAGCCCCCTATAATACAAGCACGTAGGTTAAATAAAAACCGGCACTGAATTAGGGGCTAACGAAAAAATTAGACCAGATTTAGTCCATAGATAGCCTAAGAGATCCTTAGTATTTTCGTCCAGTGTTAGCTTAGTCCCTAGGTATTTCTATTTAAACCGCCTGACAGGTTATTCTATCTAATGATCATTTTCTATTCTTTACTAGTTCATACGCTAGTGACAACAGCTGGGCATTGTCCAAACTAGCTTCTAGGGAATAGAGCTCCCATGAAACCAAAGTTCACACATACTTCCCTTCACGATAGTCTCATCAAACTAGGCTTTGAATATGAGTTTGGATATTAGCTACGTGCTGAATCACCGAGGACTAAATACATATCATTGTCAAGAGTCAAAAGGAATTGCTCAAACGCAAAACTCCATAGATCTGTAAACACCAACCCGCCACTCCGTGATGCTCCCCTGACATTACCGAATGCAAACAAGACGAGGCAGCTATTGATGCAGCTTCAAAGCTATGCGTTTGATGGTCCTTGCACAATCACTTCAACCGTTACAAACGCCGGCACCTAAAATACAAGATTCAAACCTTTACGACAGTCCTCACACTATAAATATTCATGTTACTGCACTTGACTTCTTCACAGATCACTCAATCAGTCTGTACGCTACCACCACAAGATCGAGACCTCAATTAATCAAGATCAAGTCACCCTCAATCTACCATCCAGTCAGGCAACAGAAACGTAAGGATTTGAAGCATTCTAGACGAAATTGTTAGTCCACTCTTAGGGTATATATACACCGAGTGATCTAATACTCTTATACAACCCGTCTGACATCCAAAACAGAAACAACCTCCTGCAGCTGCACACCAGCTCCAGCTTTGACAGCAACAATGTGTCAAGCAAGAATGACACACTTCACCTGCGTCTGGTGCAACGACCGCTGGACTTCTGCCAGAGAAAACATCATCTGTCGCGAAGCAAAGGGCCCCTTTGAAAAAGGTCTCTTTGGTGGCTGCGGCAAGATATCTGGTGTGGACAAGTCCGTCTACGATCGGTTATGTCCGCGATGCCCGCCCAAGGGGGCTCGAGAGGTTACACATCGCTGAAACAGACACTTTCGTGAGTCTTGACATGTTTTATTGACGCGCAGTTCGTTGACCATATTTAGTATCGTTCTTGGGGAGAGACTGGGCAGAGTCATGGTGGAACACGGTGGCAGGGGATATTACACATCTGCCAAGTCACCTTGATAAGGTACCTACCTATTTATCTCTATTCCTATTAGTACCCTAGTACTAAGGTAGTAGAAGACTTATCCTCTAAAGTCTTAGGGTATAAAATAAGTCATCTAAGAAGCCTAGTCTAAGTAGCATAAGCTACTCTAAATAATTTTATCTCTTATGCTCTGAGAGGCCAATGTTTCTAATACCCTGAGGGAGTAATTGCATTGATTCTAAGCATGTTCAATTATCGCTGTCTGGTTTCTTGTAACCTGCCTACAACAGAATGTGTTCATCGCTCCTTCAAAAAACGCTGCAGCCCGTTCACCTCGGCAAGGGCTTGCAGGTGCTTCTTTGTCAAACACTCCGCAATATCTTCATCCCCTGTGTCCTGCTCTGCCGCATCGTACCCTGTTGTCGGATTGTCCCAGAACTCTCCATACATTCGGTGCAGGACCCGGGAGTCCTGCTCGGTATCGTACAATGCTAGAGTGGACACGGCCCCCCCTTCAACATCACTCCAACCGCCAACCTTGAACTTGGTGGACGATTCTGATTTCGCAATAACTGCTTCCCGCAACCAATGTAGAACACCAGCCACCCGGTTAAGGGCATTCTGAACACCCTCTCTTTGCTCCTATGTTGGGAAGGTAAGAGTCGATGGGATGACGTCGAGGCTGCGCAACCATAGCTCATCTGTACTAGGTTTCCTGACGACTTTCATCTTGGCAATGTACTCGGCCCTTGAGAGCCACGAAACGATTGAGTTGTGCAAATTGTTGTCACAGCACGAGTCCGGCCCAAGTTGCAATGCGAACATAGCCGCGCAGTCAGTGACAGGTGCAGTCTTTCCTTTTCGATGTTTCTTGGATCTGCCGGTACCGGTACCAGTATCGGTATAGGTTAAATTAGGTTCGCTGACAACGATGATTGAAAGACCGCCTAAATTGTATTTTACAGCACGATGTGGGTTTTTGGATGGTTGTGTCGTCGCTAAGTAGTGCAATGCATGTATGTCACTACTCTGGCTCCAGAATTTGTGATGAGTGTATGCCTCCATGCCACTGATGACGAGCGTGTTTCCGAACAGGTCCAGAGTTAGATGACCGAGGGTAGGTACCGCCCAATTTAGGAGAAGTCCTGCCAACGCGCTGGAGGATATAATGACGTCAATGGTGTCGAAACGGAAATCAGGGTTTGCGGCCTTGATGGCCTTGAACACAGCCGTGAATCGGTAATTGTTGTGTTGATGATGGTTTTCGAGATAATCGGGGCTTGGGAGGTACCGTTTAGCATAAGGACCCAACGCATGAGGACCCTTTTTCGGACGTTGCTACCGGGGCGGATTAGGGTCTAGATAAATATGTTAGTTTGACTATAAAATAACTAGAGATGCGGATCGAGGGCGAGATACCTGGATCGTGGGCAACTGCATCTTTGTTCTTGACTACGTCAAAGAAGTCAAAGTTGCAGAGGATCTCATATCCATCGTTAGTGGACACTGAGCAGCGTGGTTTCATGTCGGAAATGCGACAAGCTGCAACGTGTGGCGGCGGTGTGCTTTGCTGCAGCATCTTGACGGTTGACGATACTCGGCGTGATGATTGTGATGATGTTTGTGTGATGAAGGGCAAAAGACGTGGCTCTCCGGTGTCCGTTTATAGACTTCGGCAATGACTGAAGGGAAGGTACGTCTGTGGTCTCGAGATACGACAAGCAGGAACGTTGACCCCTAAGCCTTAGGGTATAAAAATAAATGTCCTAAAGACAATAGTCTTAGTAGCATAAGCTGACCTACTAATTTCGTCCTTTATGATCTTGACAGCCAATCTTTCCGATATCCTGATGGGTAGGCCAGGCATGACCCAGCTTGGCGTGCCTGGGTGCAGATGGCGATCGTTAAGATATCTGTTGACTGCGGACTGCGAACTGCGTGCGGACTGCGGAGACGTTGAGACACCAAGAATACAATAAAAAGCATAACATTGTTTAACAAAAGGTATATGTATCCGTTCCAACAAAACGCCTGTCCCGTACCATTTTCACCCCAGAACAGCGGCACTTCCTCCAAGAATGTTTCCAAAATATTAAAGGACCGGCATCGCTCTTTGCCCAAAGTATCCTCATCTCGGTTCATTAAATAACGTCCGTCGCCGTTAATGTCTATGCTCCTCCTTGGTCTCGTTATGAGAAGGTAGTTCCGCTGCGAAGCTCTGATGTCCTGGCACAGGCGATTGATAGCCACCTGTGGATTGCGAGTATGCGCTGTTGCGGTGCGATTCAGTGGTTGACTGCGACCACCTCGGGTCGTAGGATCCTGTCGAGTTGCGGAAGTTGCTGGGTGGGTGACCAGGGCTCGGTTGAAGACCAGGACTTGGTTGAAGGCCAGGGGACTGTTGGGGGTGGTAGTAGTCGCCGGGGAGTTCCATGGGGAAGCTCTGGATGTTAGTCTTTGGGGGGACTGGCGGTGGTTGCTGTTGTTGCTGGTACTGCGCGCCGGGCGGCGGTGTGTGACCCGGGTATTGACTGCCTGGTGGTGGTGTTTGAGCTTGGTAAACGTAGGGGCTTTGGGGGTATTGAGATCCAGCATTGTCGGGAGTTGCATATGGGTATGTTGGTGAGCGCTGAGGTTGCATCTGCTGTTGATATCCGTAGGGCTGCTGGTACGAAGGACCTGGGCTCATGGGCCCTGTACCGGGATGGAGAGCAGCGTCTGGTAGACCGGCAGAGGGATTCTGCAGAGCCTGCTGTCGGGCTTGACTACTCTCAGATCGATCGTTGGGGTTGTAAGTCTTGAGCTTTCCATCTTGGAACATGGCCTTTAATAGACCAGCATCGAGAAGCTCTGCCTTTTTGACCATGCGGTTGACCATATCAACACTGGCCTTCCTCGACTCGGCCTTGACAAACCCCATCAGAGTAATATTCGCTTTGAGATCGACATCAGTGCGCAGGTAGAGACCTTCCTTTGGTGCGCCTAGCTGCTCCAGACCAAGCTCAGGTTGCTCCGGAGGTTCAAGACCAGGCTGGTTGCCCATAATGCGGTACTTGTTCCTCATATCGATACCGAGGGGGATATATATATGCGACTGCATGCCCCATGGCATATCATGGAAACAACCATTGAATGTAAGCTTTCCAGATCCCATCTTTCCCAAACCGGGCAGGTACTGAATGCGCTCTGTGATCTCGTACCAGGTGCTGTAGTACTCGTCGGCGGCGGCATTCCGAGGAGCGGGGATGGGTTTGTGGCTTAGGACTAGCGGGTTGAGGGTGATGATTTCACCGTGAGAGTGAAGAAGATCGATGGCGAGCTGTCTCGGGATGAAGCCCGGGATAGGCGTGATGATGGTGAGAGTTTCCTTCTTTTTCAACATTTTGGAAGTATTGTTTTATGTATCGCGCAGTATATCGGATTGCGTGTTTCAGCTGCAAGGTACGGTTCTCTGCAGCCACGATATTGGCAAGGCTTTCCAATAGTCGGTGTCGGCGCAACCATGTACTTGTCGCATGAAATGGCAGCCGTATCAATCGTGTCAAGTCGTCGCTCTTGTGCAGTATTTTCAGAGGTAATTCGCTCAGCAATTCCTTTTATCGCGTGGACTGATTGACGAAGAGCTTGTCTAAGCTAAGCTGAGCTCGAAGAGAGGGGAAGAAAAGATGCAAAAAGTTGAGGGGGGCCCACGGGGATTAAAAAAACACGGTAGTTCAAGACGAGCAGGGATCTAGACCAGCCACTGAATGAGACAAGACTGACTAGGATACGAGTGTGCGACAGATTGATTCCATCCCTTGGGCTTGGCTGGGTTGTCGTTGGGTTGTGTATTAAAAGCCGCCACGAAATGACTATGACGATGACGTGAGACGGGCACTTCCATTTGCTGGACTTTGAAGATCACTTTGCCAAACAAGACACGACCTAGCGACAGCAAAGAGAATGTCGTAATGGGTATAACATCCATGCATTATCTTGACAAGGTCATCTTATGCTTTTCGTCTCTGGCCATGTCTTGTCAGATAACGAATTATGATGAATCTTGCTTCAGCCCTGTCACCGCGATGACCCATGGTCGAGATCTAGTCGAGATCTCCAACACGTATCTATACAATGGCTCAGAGGATGATCAAATCAGCACGGAAATCTCTTGTTCCGAAGGATGGACAAACTGCGCCTGTATATTTGCTATTCACAGAGTCATAGGACGATCTGCCTTTAGCAATTGGTCCTTGACGCGTGGACACTGAGGCTGGGTGAGATTATAGCTCCAAAAAGATTGCGACATGAGGACAACGCCCTATCGATAAGATCTCATTCTCCCCATCTTTAGTCCACTTGAATATCGGTCAATTGGTTAATTCTGTTTATAGCTGAATAAACAATCCTTGTCCTGTTGGAATATTGTCTATTGGTTTCAGTTATATTTCGCAGTGGGTTCCCGCTTACGTGCTGCGCCATATTATTGCCGCCCGCTCTTTTTCAGCTTTCATAAGAGGCGGGGCCTTAAACACAGGGGACTTGGAGTAGATGAGATGAAATTATTAGCAGCTCTTAGGCTACACACTCACTAAAACTGGCCTCTATCTAATATCCCATCAACCAACACCGCTTTTATGCAACCCACCTGCATGGGTTCCAAATGGAGTCAGCCCTATGGATCTGGCCGACATGGATCTGGACCCTCAGATTTCCTCAGGCTTCTTCCCAACCATCAAATACATGGGCGTAAACAATTTTCTCTTGCCGCCCTCAACCAGAGCATCTGCTCCCTTGGCCAATCCATCAGCCGTCTTTCTTGTTCCTTTGGGCGCAATCGAGCAAGCCTCCAATACCCCAATCAGATTATGCATCACCAGTCTCCCCCATTTATTCATCCTGAAAACCGTCAACAGATCACCTAGATTCTGTGCATATCGCATGTCGCTATCCAACGGCCAATACCATGGCGACGTCCCGTCATCTGTAGCTGCGAGGTCCTCGTGATGAAGCAGCTCGAAACCCGCCGCTTTGATAGCTGATAATCCGTGATCAATCTTGAACATCTGCGCAATGCCGTCGCCTAATTCGATATCGAGACGGATACGACGTTGTTCAAGGTCGTCATTGTCGTATATATCGGTCATGAGCCACTCGTAAACACCAAAGATGCCGCCTGGTTTAAGGACACGTCGGATCTCGGTGTAGACGCCTTCTAAGGAGGGTGCGTGAACGGTTGCTTCGATAGCATAGACGGCGTCGAATGAGTTATCGGGAAAGGGCATTTTCTATCCTCGTTAGCACCCAAAAGTGACCAGTGATACGAACAACCAACCATGAAATCGCCCTGAACAAACTTGAGTTTATCAGAGAGTCCTTCCTTCTCGGCATAGATACCTGCACGTCCGACCTGATACTCGTTGATATTCAGACCGGTTACGTGAGCTCCTGTAAACTTGACAATCTCTCGGGCTGGTCCACCAACACCACACCCAACGTCAAGGACTTTCATACCAGGTTTGATGCCAATGTTGTGAGCGAGGTAGTGTTCGTGTCGAGCGATAGCACGGTCAAAGGACTCTCCATAGGCAAAGCGACAGAAATGAAAACTCTGAGACCATCCGTACTCGTAGAGATCTGTGGCAAGGTTGTAGTATCTAAAAGGTCAGTGAAAACCCGATATCAATGATCATGTCACCTACTGTCTTGTCAAACTGGCGTAGTTGTCGGTTCTTTCCTGTCGGACAGCCTCCACTTCATCCTCGGCCTTTTTGTTGTCAAAGAACTGAAAGTACTCGTCAACAGCGGCAGCATGAGCTTTGTTGTCTTTGTTCATCATGGCTCGCATACCACCTCTTGACTCTTTTGATTTTCCATGGAGGACATTATCGAATGCTGAGTTCTGGGCCTCGTCGTAGGAGATGAGTTCGGTGGTTGGCATCTTGGTGATAGATTTGTAGAAGGAACAGGAAGTATTGGGGTATTGGATGAATTGGTGAGTGATGATTATGGTCTGACTTGAAGAGAACTGACTTTGTTTATATAGGAACCCCAAGGAAATTGGTTGATATGATTCCAGCCCCTTGAACAACCGTAACTGCCATCCGCATATTCTTCATCTATTAAGACTTACATCACACTCGAAATGCAGCATGTTTGCGAAAACGAACAAGAGATTGTCAAAGAAGATTTTCCATACAGAAGGATTCCTAAGTAGGCAATACCTTGATACGGTGTACGAATACGAGGCGTATCCGAATGCGAGAGCTATCAACTCTTACGTCTACTGTTAAAGCTCCAGTTTATTACAGCTGGAGTAATTGATTGAGATCTGATCTAATCTATATACGATAGATACTGAGTAACAGGCCAATCGGATTGTTAGTGATACCCTGTTTATCTCGATCCGGCACTGGGTTGCGGGTGTTCCTGAAGCTCGCTAAGAAATTGAACTGTTTAGGAAGTTGACTATTTGCGATAGACGAATCCTTTACTGTGCCATTCAACGGTTTGCGACGATCTGAATTGTTCTAGACGCTGGGAAGCAGAACTACATTTCGATTGTTCGGTTTGTGGCCGAGTCTGAGGTTCGTATTCGCGCTTTGCAATTCGAGTCGTTCATTTGGGAAAGCGTGCCCTCGGATACATGAGGCCCTGCTTTGTTAAGAACAGAAGGATCTAACTGACGTGCTATCTTCAACTGCGCTGAAGAGATTAGTACTGTACCTATACCCTAGCACCGCTCCGCTGATAGAAGTCGGCTACCTCAATCATACCTAGAGCCCGCACAAGTCGTCAGGACTCACAGGAGTTTTATGACAAGTTCCCAAATCGCGCACCGCCTGCTCTTAACTCTCGCTATTGAGCGACTAAAATTGAGATGGAACAATTGTTACTTGGTTTTGTCGGACGGCGGTCTCAATATCAACAAGTGACAGGCGATCGAAAAGAGACTCGCGAGCACAACAATGGGTCGGCACACCTACCATCATCACCACGACTCTTCCACAAGATGCGATATATTAACTCATTACAAAACTATGCAAGGCAAATACATTTCTCGTCTTGTCCAAGCCACTATGAAACTTCTCCGCAATCCCTCCGTTCAGGCTCCTTGACAATCCATCGATCATCTTCTACCAACGCTCTCAAAATATAGCCAACGCATTCGGAGGCGATCCAATCAATCCAGGCTGGTTCAAAGGCGTCGAAGTCATCATAAACGAATACCTCTTCGTCTTGTTGCAATACGCAGCCAGCTTGCTCAAATCCCACAACTCGCCAATCGGCATGCCAAAAAAGCTCAAGCAATACACATGAAGCACTGTCACGATCAGCAATCGTCCACCACAAACTCAACACAACGTACCGAGATCCTTCATTCCACCGATCGAGCCATCGGGCTTCAGTGGAGGAAACGCTTCAAAGGCGCTCGAGTCCGATGTAGCTGCGGCGAACCGGTTGTTCCACATCCATCTCGCCATTTCTTCACTTCCGTCGAGGCCGCTGAGCTTCATAGCCATCATCTTGCCCAATCCGACGGGGTCCATCCTATCAACTACTTCCGTAGCGCCTGTGCGGACGAGGAGAATATCGCCGGGCTGGAACTCAACCTTTTGGTACGCCGCGCAAGCTTCCAAATCCTCAACAGTGATGCGATTCCCGTCAAACGGATGGAAATCGATCTCCTTTTCTTCAGCGTAAGTGGCGTAGTCAATCAATACACCCCGACCGGCGATACAACCGCGCGAATGCCAGTGATCTAGCGTGGGCATGGTGTTGGACTCAGTTGAGTCAACAGACAATAGTTTTTTGTCTGGGTTGGCACCATTGTAGGCCAACCCTGAATCTTGATGCTGGAAGTGGCACAGACTATCCCATTGGGAACTGCATTGGGTGTTGAAGCTGACTTCATCATCCCAGGACTTTCCTTGTTCAAAGGGGAGTCCTGCCAAGCTCTCGGGTATATACAAGACTTTATGCTCAGACACTGCTCGGCCTGGGACGTTGAGTTTGGTCATCGCATTCAAAGGCCAACTGGCGAGTGTCAGTGGTGAGCGATCAGTGGGATCATGGACCTACTTTAAAGATATCGAGATGCCATCTTTGACTTCGAGAGCGGCATTGCGAACAACCTCTGGAGTCAAGAAGTTGAGTGTCCCAACCATGTCTTTTTTACCATCTTGGTCAAATACTCCCCAGGCACAACCCTTGGGCATACCTTCAACCTGGGGGAGATCATCGTAATCCGGTACAGAGCTTAGAGCGAATGTCATTTTGAAGATGAAGCTGAGTGTGCATGATTGTGCTCAAAAACTCGGCCATGATGTCTAATTTATAGACATGGTCAATTTCGAGGATATGTTGTCAGCCTGGACGATACCCCTGCTTTGCTGGAGCCTGAAGCTGGATTAACCACTTTGGGTTATTATATGAAACTATTCACACTCTTTAGGGACTCGTACTCGGATAAGACCCACCGTCTTCCTTTGGCGATACTCATTTTGTTGTCGAAGCAGCAGGCATCTCAATTGAAGAATCACCAAGAAACACCTCATAACCATCTCAACAGAATTAGCGACTTGCTCGCTTTATTTATATAACTATTATTTACTTTGAACATCTAGCGTCGTCCAAGTCCAAACATTCTCACACTATTCCTCCACGCCGCTTCGGCAACCTCATCAACAGCGACACCCTTCAACCCCGCCACTACCAAAGCAACCCTCTCCATGGTACAGCTTTCATTCCTCTCCTTGACCATACATTTGGCATCCCACTTATCCCTCTTCTTCGACGCCGGCAGAGGTCTCGCGTTGGCGCAGTATTGCTTGACTACTTCAGATGTGCTCTTGAGTTCGCCCCATGGTGCATCCGTCTCGAGCTGCAACGCATCAAGAGGGATCTTGGACACCATTTCCAAACTTTCTGTGGTCTGGAAACTGAAGCCGTTGACACTCACGCCAAAACCCATAGACACAAGCTTCTCCATCTGTGATGCGCTTCCAACAAAGCTGTGTACCAGCCCACCGCGGGGTAGCTTCTCCATATATGGGGTCATTATCTCAACGAAATCGTCAAAGGCATTGCGACAGTGCAAAAACAGAGGGAGATCCCATTGGTTCTTGACAAAAAGGTCCAACTGCGCCACGAAAGCCTTCTTCTGTACGTCCTTGGATGCATGTTCCTCCTTGTCATAATCCAGACCGAGCTCGCCAAAGGCGGCGATATGCGGCGAATCTTGAGCCAGGGCATTTTTGACTTTCTGCTCCAGCTCAGCAAGGTACGCCTTTCCGCCCTGTTCCAGTTCAGAAGCATGGTACGGATGCACGCCAATGGTATAGTAAGCTTGTGCAGGACGCTGCTTGGTGATGCTGTCGTTGTGCGATGCGTCTGAAAGAGACATGCCTGTCAACATGACCTTGCTAACACCTGCATCTTTGGCTCGGTCGAGAGTGTTGAGAAAGTCTGGTTCGTGGCACTGCTTGTCATCACGGTATACGCCCTTGAACTCTTTCGCGGTTGCTGTGACAGCAACCTGTAAACTGTCAGTCAACTGGCCACTGCAACAGATAACAAACTTACATCCGCGTAGCGAATCTCAGCTGATGGAGCAGCGGGAGCAGCTGTGGGGAAAGCACTCAGATCAACAGTAGACGACATGATTTGTATGAGAAATCCTAATTGAGGGGAATCAAAGTTTCGAGAAAGAAGAGGAGGTGGAGCAGCTTTAAAGCACTCTGAAATAAAGTTCCACTCAAGGTCATGAAGGTATCATGCTGCATGCATAACAACAAGCACTAGATACCCTGAGGGCGTCTCAGACCCAATCGCTATCCCCATCAGCCTCGAAACCCTATTGTCTGGGCTATCGCGGAGAAGCAAATTACGTCAGCTCTCCATTATGTGGAGGTCCAAGATGCGGAGGTGCTGAGCTAGCTGCTGTACCTTTGAGCTGTCAGAAGAGGGGGATTTCATACGTGTCGAGTCTTGTGTCACGCGATCTTGACGAGTCAGTTAAAGCTTTGCTATTCAAATATCGGTCTGTCTTGAACTGGATAATAGACTCCCTAAATCCGCAGACCAAACTCCCTATCGCCTCGTCAGAAACACAACACTCAATCATAGCCAAGACCATTCTTTTCCCAGCCACTTTTTTGCAAAAGATCGATCCCCAAACGCACCAGGAATGCCGCTAACCACGATCCAACCGCCACGCCGAACAAACCTCACCCACGACGCCGATTGCAGCGCCTTGCAACTGATCCTCCTGTAAAAGCTGACGGGATGCGTGCCAAGTCAAAGCCAGAGTACCAGGCTAGGAATGACTACGAGGATAAAAAAACAGCAGCAGCAGCAGCAGTAGTAGTTCGCAAAAAAGGCGTGACACATCACGCAAAGCAACAGTTAAAAGGCAGTCAAAAATAAAGGAAAAAGCAGTGAGTGACTAAAGTAAACACAGACGGTACAGGCAAGTAGCTTAAATGAATTGAATTGATGACAATCCACCGGAGGGACCGAAGATCTCCAACGCCAATCATGATTCAGACCCAAGGAAATGGAGTGTGCGTGGTGTCGTGTAGAAATCCTGAGCTGCCATAAAACTTAAAGTCATAACCCAGATCGCAGTCAAGGTTGGGTATCGCTCATAAACTGCCACGGAAAGCAGATAGATTCTGCTCGACATGGTAGCCCATGAGAAGGCAAGATAATTGAGTCCAAGGAAATAGAAGTGCCGGGGGATCGTTCGTATAAAAGCCCCTTGATCAACGAGTTATCGTGTTCATATTACTGCGTGCAGCTTTGTTTAATACTCCTTATTTGTCAGTACATCAACGGTTCGTGAGAGCCAAGATGCTTACCTGAGGAGGGCCGTTGGGGCCGGGGCCGGGAGGTCCAGGAGGTCCCTGGGGACCGGGAGCAGGGCCACCAAAGTGCTGAGGGCCGTAGTTGCCAGGTCCGCCGTGGCTGGGCATGCCCATGTAGTGAGGGGGAGGGGGAGCAGGGCGGTAGGGAGTGCCGACGCCAGAGTTGTTCTGAGATCGACCCCAGCTGAGGCGGACACGAGAGTTACCGATAGGGTAGCCCTGCATCTGGTTGATGGCCATCTCGGCGGCGTGGCGGTGGACAAACTGGACAAAACCGCAGCCCTTGCCAGGCGGTATCTTAACATAGGTGATCTCGCCAAAGCCCTGGAAGAATGATCGAAGCTCGTCCTCGGTGACGTAGCCGGAAAGACCACCGACAAAGACGGTGGTGTTGTTGGGATCAGTGAACTGGTTCATCTGGGTAGCAGGGTTGAAACCTCCATAAGGGAAGCCCTGCATCCCACCACCGTTCCACATCTGCTGCTGCTGGGGCATGCCGGGCATCATAGGACCGCCATGCTGGTGTCCTTGGCCACCGAAGCCGTGGTTGCCACGGTTCTTGGGGGTAGCAGTAGAGATTCGCATGGGTCGGTTACCGCAGTAGACTCCCTGCATCTCAACGAGGGCGCGCTGCTGGTCGTTCTCGTCAGAGAAGCGAACGAAGCCGTAGCCGCGGCTCTGACCGCTCATAGCATCGGTCATGATCTTGGCAGACTTGCAAGAGGGGAAACGAGCCTGGAAGAGAGAAACCAGGACGTACTCGTTGACCTCGGGACCAAGGTCGCCGACGAAAATGCTGTACTCGGGGCCGCGATCATCCCTAAGTATGTCAGTAAGCGATATCGACAGTGTAGGTGGGTGACATACCGTCGGTCAACAAGACCACCACCAGAGGCCCAGTTGAGCTTGAAGGAGCGACTGCTGTTAGGGACTTGTGAACCGTTCATGTTGAGGGCCTTGGTGGCAGCCTCGGGGCTCTGGAACTCGACGAAACAGTAGCCGGCGTTGCCAGAGTTCTTGTCGCGGATGACCTTAACGTTTACATTTTCATGAGCCGAAGACAAGAAGACGCCCTTGATGAAGTTCTCGTCCATCCAAGGTTCGAGCTCACCCATCCTATGCCAATCAGTATCGTTGCAGGCATTGGTGGGGATCTTGACTTACCAGAGGGTGGTCTTGGGAGAGTCGGGGCCAGATCCAGGGGGAGGGGCAACGCCGCCCATGTCAGGGGCGGGAGGAGTGCCGTTGGAGTAGGCCATAGGGCCGGAAGGGGCACCGTTGTTAGCGGGTACACCAGAGAAACCAGGGTTCATATCCATGATGAGCTTTACAAAAGTCAGCGATGGATGTCGAGTCGAAGAATCGTCGTGCGATGATTGGTGTTTGGGTAACGAACCGTAGGAACGAAGCAAAAGCTTAAATGTTCAAAATGCGAAGAGCAAGATGCTGCAGAGCTTGACAGAGCGGAGCAACAAAAAAGACTGCAATGAAGAATTAGTGACTTGAATTGGGTATTGATCTAAGCACAAGTGGTAGGAAACAATAGCAATCGAGGAAGCTGAGGGCAGAGGCCGACGCTAGGACGTGACAATAGACCGGACAATCAGCACATAATCAGAGTTGAAAGGAGATTGCGCAAGCACAATGCCTTGAACTGTATCCGGCCGTATCGATTGTGAATCAAGGGCCAGAAATCCTCAATACCGCAAGGTCCATCCATAGGCAATGAAAACCGGAGTGATTCGGTCGTGTCCGTCAATGGCTGGCCAACCAAGGCTGTGATCCTTTGCACCGAGCGGCTTATTGTCCAGGGGCGATGCGGTTTGACATTTCATGTGATAAAGCAACTTACCGTGAGTAATAACTCGTACACGTCGTAAACAGGTCGTAGAAGCGCTATGGATGATATGTCAGTACCAAACCAAAGCGCCAGTGATCCGAGAATGTAGGAGGGAAGAAGTTGAGGTGCTGAGAATTTTGGGGCGGCTGGCTCTTGCAATTTTGTCGGTGCCTGCCCGGTCAGAGAAGGCAAGAAGAGCTCCAGCCAAACCCAAACTTCACCCAACAAAAAACATCTCAAGCTTTGGCAAAACAGCCACACTTTGCAGTTGCAGGTCTGATTTGATTCTATCGCAAACTTTGCTGCAATCCAAGCATCCAGTGGAGGGGCAAAGAGGGGTACAATGGTGGCGGCCACGGAGTTGAGAACTTACCGTCAAGAGAATCGAGTACCGAAAGCACAACGAAGTAAGTCGCTATATTTGGATCGTAAGACCTGAAGAATTGATGTTAGATTCAGATACATGATCCAAGATCCAAGATCCAAGTATCAATACGTACCGTACCTTCACACCGAGTCTAATCCTTAAAAAGATACGAACGAGAATTGGAAACGACAAACACTTCGAAAAGTATCCGTACAGATGCGAATCAAATCTCTAGGACGCCGTCACGCCGATACAAGCAATGAAATGCTTTAGAGGATAGTGATAGGGGATGCGAAACGCCGAATTGTCGTTCTCACACGGGGCAAGGTGCTTTACCAAGGATTCCAAAGGAATGTGGTAAGATAGCTGCAAACGTTCCCGAAATGAGCTTAACCTGTACTTGTGTTAGCAATCTAGTCGAGGTTTCCAGCAAGTCCGTGTCGGTCCAAAAGTCCTGGGCACATGTCGTCGGCCAATTTTGGTGCAAGGTTTAGATCCAGCGTCCAGTTTGCCTTCCGATATCCAGGCCCGACGTAGCTTTATTGCACGTCAAATCGCCGTCCATCCAGATAAATTATCCAGGAAATTTGCGTTTCAGAGGCTGGTCCCCGGCTTGGTGAAGCCATTCAGCGGCCTTGTTTCCCAAAACTCTCCATCTAGCAGTTCTTCGACATTTCGCAACAGTTCGACCAAATTCCATCCACTGCCCGGGAAATCTTAATTGTTCCCTGTGGCCACCATCGACTTAATTTGACTTTGCTCTCGATATGCGAAGCTGAAAAGTATGCCGATCAGGCGATGGGTTGGCGAGCGTCGGACAGTTTCTCGGAGAGGCGTGTGGCAAAATTTTGTACAGCAAATGACACAGTCAAATTGCCTTTCAGTATTGTCGACAGACCTTTTCGAGATTTGTCGTGCGTATTTTCGGGATGGACGGACGAACACATGCGGTCGAGTATAAAGATGTACTCAATTTATGAAGCATCCTCTTGAATCTCAATTGGAAGCAGACTTTGACTTCCAGAATACCGGTCGTTGTTCGAAGTTGATTGATGTCGATGGTGCGCGCGCGCAACGTCGAGAGAAGCTGATATCCGGCTCAAGATCTCACAAACCTCCACCCACCACCACAAGTACCAAGGGAGACATGGAATCGACAAACGAACTCAAAAGAAAGCAAACTCACTTTTAGGCGCCAACAAAAACAACAGTAACTGTCACAGCCAAATTTCCGAAACACGCGCAAGGGAAGAGCCGTGAAAACCGTGATGAGGACAAAGATGGATGAGGGGAAACAGAAAGAGAGTCGTGGGATGAGTCGTAATGCGGGAGAGGGTAGAAGAAAAAAGACGAGCTTTTTTTTTTCTTAACCTTGCCTTGTTTAGGCCTTGCTCTTGGGAACAATCGGGGGCGCGCGGGGACGAGGGTACCGGTAGGGGAAAATTGTCGACAAGGGGGTGTGGGCTGCCGTATCCGCTGACAAGGGGATCTTTGGATCTTGGTGTGGGCTTGCTAAGGGTGGTACTGAAACACCTCAATGGACGAATGACGCTGTCAAGTCACTGGCGAGTGACGGAGCGGCTGCAGGTGCACGGAATCCAGATGAGATGATGGTAACGGTAGCGTGGACCTGGGCAAACAGGCGCAGCAACGGACACTCCGTGACACAGCAAAGCGTTCAAGAAAGGACGAAGACGACAATGATCACGATCAAGAATGCGGTTGTTACGGAAGCAAGAATTCACGGCAAAGTTAAGATCTGGGAGGGGGAGTTCTCTACACCTTCTTAACAAGAGGGGGGAAGGGCAAGAGGGCTTTTGGAGAAGCAACGCACAACATCGAAATACTTTTCTATTGGAAGTCAAGAGCCAGAAGAGGCTCACTACGACATGGTGGGAGCCAGTGAGAATGGGCGTGGCTTGAGGAAAGTGTGTGTCGCTATGTGGAGTGAATGGAAGGGAGGAGAACAAGAACGACAATGACAAAAGCTGTGGGCCTTGCCCTAGCTGCTCAACTCTTCCGCACAGTATCGGCATTTCATGATCATCGTGATGCACACAATCAACGGACTTGCTACGGCGATAGCGATGGTCCAAGTGCTCTACGAAACATAACCAAAGCTCGAGCCTCTAGACTCGAGGCCACCTAGCTACAATGGCCTTGTTGATTGATCTGGTCACCACGATTGAGTCTATGACAAGTACCGTTGTCTGACCAAGTTTAGCCATGCTTGGGTACCTGGTGCGATAAAAAAAGGTTCTGTGGCTCTCCGCAACCAGGGCTACCCTTGACGGCGGGCGTGCCGCTATCTCAGGCCTAGTGCCCAAGCTGCAGCTAGGCACCGTTTGAACTGGATGCTGGACAGTGAACGATGGCGCTGAGCGCTGAAAGCAGGCCAGGTTTGACGAGACGAACCAGCAACACCACCCCTGTGTAACAGCCCTGTAGGTGGTGGATCATGAAATCATAGGGCATCCGGAGGGTCGATGTCCTGGAAAGCAACCCGATCTAATTAAGTGCGGCACTTTAAAGACCAGCACTGGCGACAGGAGAGCTGAGTACAGGGAGGTGAATGATCGCTGTTGACAACAAGGGCTTTGAGTCGTCAGGAGGACAGCATGGCAACGAGAAGCAAAGTTGGGCATGGCTTTGAGTCAATGCACCTCGTTTTCGGTCCATGTCGACCCTGATATGGAATGAAGGGAGCGTTCCTTGCCTCGCCTGTTGGTTTCACCGGGCGAGCAGCATCCCATTCAAATCTATTCATGTTAACCGAACGAAGCGCGAGCATATCACAAACGCACGGCGCACCCAGGGACGATAATGTTTCAACCTCTCATTTATCTGAATATCTCCGACCTTGTAAGGTGGACGCCAATACTCGCCCGCCCTGGATTTTAGTCAACCCCAGAATCCCTTGCTTTAGTGGCATGCCTCATGGCGGCATCGAATGCTCGTCATAGCGATGTGCCACAAGCGAGCTCAGAATAGTAATGCCGAAACGAAGCATTGCGACATGGTCTCGGAGACGCTGAACACTGACAGCTTGGCCATAATTCGGCCCATTTTCGATCAAGGGAACATCTACAGAACGCCCCTTTGATTGCCCATTCCTGGTGTATCAATGCTCATTCGAGATGCAAGATCCGTGACCAATTCACAGGCCAGCTCTCGGCGATTGGTAGGTTAAGGTTACCCGTAACAGCCAATTGCCATTTATCATTGTTTGACGCAACTCGTGCGACCTATTTTGGTCGACCGTATTGCTCCTGGTGGTAAACCCTCATGAGAAAAGTGTTAACTCAAACTAGATGTGGCGCTACAAAAGCCCATGCAGAAGTGCCCTGCTCCAACAAGATCTCGGTTTCCTACTGCGCCAAGACAGGAAACCCTATCAAAACTAGTTACACCGGGGTTGGACCAACTTTGTGTCAGCACATCTGTCCCTCGCTTTGTCAAAGGTCCCAGCAGAATTGGTTCTTGTTCAGTTCACTCGGAATGAGTATCGTCACATCAAATACTGTATCAAACCCAGTTTGTACTGGTGACCATCACCACATGGGAATTGGGACCATCTGGACTGGACCGTGCCACTGCAGCACGCCGTCGTTATTTTCAATTGGAACATCAACAAATGGGAGGTTTTTCCAGGCCTCCGGGCATCGTGCTGGTGGATCACTTTGCACACCAAGATTATTTCTGACATCCACCATACGACATCGCTCTGCAAGACAAACCATCTTTAACCTTGATGATGACTGGTGAACTTCCGAGGCTAGCATACCCAATGAGACTGAAAAGGCTACCTGCAAGACAGTGCACATTGTCGCTACTGACAAACTGGCCTTTATTCTGATTTGCTTTTCGCAGTTGCCAGGATGAGAACCAAGAACTGGTTTATCTCACGATACTTTTACCTGAAAAGACAATGCCCCATCGGCTCGCGAATTCTAATGCTTCTGGTGCTTCCCCTTTAACCGCATTCATCAGGTTGGGACCGGGGGCCTGGTTGATACTTGCAGATCGTCCATCCCACCTTGCAACCCTCGTGGAAAACCCAGCAGCAGACTGGTGACGCAAGTTGCGGCTTAGAAACCGATGCTCTTGAAAGGTTCCCCACTGTGTGCTGCGACTCGAGAGACTGAATCGTGAGTTGATGGATTTGACTGGTTCTTGACCAGTAGCTCGGAACGAGAGAGAGCATCTTTTATTCATGACACAACACTCGCATCATCATGCCTTTCTAACTGGTCTCCTCTCCGGTAGCAACACCGCGATCTCAAAAGTGGTCGGTTGGTGGGGTATCAACCACGCTGCCATCCTTGTCTTTCCCACATTTGTTGCCAGACATTGGTCACAGTTTTGTACCAATGGTGGTTGCTTTTCAACTTGATATTGGGTCAGATAAGAACTGGACAGATCTGCCGTAGCATGGTGATGCTTGACTTTAGGCATCAATTAAATTTGTACTGCCTGTAATCTCGTCTTGCAGCACGTACAGAGCAAACATTGCTCTCGGCGACTTTACTCCGTCGTACGGAATGACAATTTTCGGTAGTGGATCACAAAAACACCGACGTTTCCGGCCGAACGCCATCGCCGTTCCCAAGGTCCGATCCGGCGTCCCATTCCAAGGCCCTGATTTATCAACAAACCACACGACGCATGCGAAACAAGGCGGAAGCTGCAGGTTTTCTTGTGTCGCTTGAACTGTCTGGATCTGTTTCAGTTTAACGAGAAAGAGCCCTGTTCAAGACGGATTAGGCTCACGTTAGGCTTGATTGAGATGTGTAACGTTGGGCAGATGGACTGTCTCGTTGCACAGCATGCGTTGTTTAGGGTTGAGTGATGCCCGGTTTATTGAGGTGAGGTGTGTAACACAGTCGTGAACAATCGTAAGATAAGTGAGAGTGGTACAGTAGGCACATCGTATGAGGATCTCAGAGAACATTGTGTGAAATACTGACGAATATTGTGTCGATTAAAAGACACAAGATACTCCAATCTTTAATTTACGTCTATTATCTATGAACACTGATGCAAGCCTCATTCCATCTCAATAAGGATATCCCTCAACACTCTCTGCACCTCCAGCGACCTCTCAGCTTCCAATGCCTTGCTGACCATAGTCTTCAGCTGAGATCCATCAGGACCACTCTGACCAAAGACTCCTCTTGCCTTTGCCTTGAATAGCGCACCTACTGCCTTTGCTCTCATGACCCTTTGTGGTTCAGTGCCAGTATCAATCAAGTCAATATCAAGACTCAAGAGGTAGGTCAACGCTACGGCTTCGTCGTCGTTTTGCTTCTTTGATGGAGACACTGCGTCGTCCATGAGATCACGAACGCATTCATACCAAACGTGACGCTTGATTGGAGCAAAGTTGGGGCTTTCGAGATAAGGTTTGAGGATACTGATGATCTTCACCAGGACTGGGAGGGAGTCCTGCTTGATAGCAGTACGGTTATATCCTCGAGCAATAGCTTCGAATCCATTGGATGCAGTCTTTTCGGCGAGTTGCTCCTTTTTGACCTGATCCTTGGAGTCAATGTCCATCTTGTCCTCGTTCTCATCCTCACCCTTGAGTTCGTCAAGATAGGGTGTAACAACTTCTGTGATCTTGTCGAGCATGTCGAGATCATCTCGAGCCTTGGTGAATTTCCACAGACTACTGAATGCATGAACACGGTACTCATCGTTATTGCGCTTCGCCTCTCGGAGAGCAATCTTTTCCATTTGAGCGGCGATCTTTGTGTCTGATGTCCACAGGCTTCTACCCTTCTCAACGAATTGAGGGTAAGAGTCGAGGAGCTTCTCTTTTCCATCGAAAGTCTTCAAAGCCAATGTTTTCTCAAATACGGGCCAAATTTTGGTCAAGTTGGCATCGCTGATTTGACCGCTGGCGTCGCTTGCACTTGCGACATCAGAAACCATGGCAGCTACTGTGAATGCACCGCCATGTCGAAGAGCCCATTGTGCGGTATCCAAGCATCTTTCCACCAAGGACACAATCTCTGGAACGTAGCGCACAACAGTACGGCTACTTCCCGCGTGCTGTTCCCACACTTCCTTGAACACCTTGCTGGTGTACTCGTCAGTATCGTGAGAGCCCAGATAAGCGAAAGGAAGCAGCTGAGTCTCGAGTGCAGTGAAATGATCAGGAGAAACCTTGGCCAACGCGACAATCACGTCTGCAGTCTTTTGACGACGTGACTCTTCTTCTGCTTCAAAGTACATATCAATAAACTTTTTGCAGAATCGATTCTTGGCCGAGTCCGATGCAGCTCTCAACATGTATGCAGTAGCACGAGCGTACGCCTGGCTGACTTCGTCGTTCTTGTCCATGGTCTGCTTCTCCATGATTTGTAGGAATTTGTTGCCGACTCCTTTGACATCATTTGTGTGGCGTGTGAATAGTGTTGTCAGGACCCTGCTACACCCGATC
This sequence comes from Fusarium pseudograminearum CS3096, assembly GCF_000303195.2. Lineage (NCBI taxonomy): Eukaryota > Fungi > Ascomycota > Sordariomycetes > Hypocreales > Nectriaceae > Fusarium > Fusarium pseudograminearum. The sequence goes on along the minus strand of NC_031953.1, from coordinate 3,252,992 downwards.
TTGGTGGGCATGCCGATAGCAGTCTTGATAGTAGCCTCCAATCGGGGTGCCAGTTCCGCTATGACATCCGCATTAATAAAGCGAAGTGAGTTCTCAATAGCCTCGGAAATTGGAGAACGGTTCACCATTTGCGATCGGATCTTGTCGATCTGGTCTCGACTGTCTTCTCCAGCCCGCTGGTAATGCCAATTGATCTGCTCAGGTTCGATGGAACTCAACAAGCCAAGCAGCTGAGGTACCATGTCTGGGATAAAAGGTCGGAGAGCCTTGCCACCCTTTTTGGTGAGCTCGATCACAGTAATAGCTGCAAAAGCTTGAACTTCTTTGACTGAGCTTTCGATACCTTTGTCGGAAAGAAGGAATGGAAGAGCCTCCTTCATCATGGATTGAGCAGAGGATCCGTTGGTGCCCTCTTCAAGTTGACGCACAAGTGTGTTGGACAGAGTTCGGCACAATTTAAATGCAGCTTCTCGAACAGAGCCTTTGACATCGTCAAGCACCTTCAAGGCTGACGTCCAGATATCTCGGTATCGCTTCTCGTACTTGATGAAAGGCTGGCCTTGGATAAGTTCAGAGACGGCTGCACAACTTGCTTCTCGCATGCGCCATTCGCGTCCCAGAATACTCTTAAGCAGATCTTCTAGAATATCGTCAAAGTGCGTGCTGAGGACTGCGCCTGCATCTTTGACAAGTGCCTTCCAAATATCGTCCATCGACTTTTGGACATTCTGATTAGGGTCGAAACGGTAACGGTAAAGCTTGGGGTACAGCTTCGGGTCAACTTCTGATTCTGACAGAATATTGCTAAGTCCGAAACGACCAAACGCAGAACGGGTTGACCAAGTTGCAGCATTTGCGGCAAGTGACATGAACTTGTACACAAGTCTCTGATCGCCAACTTCATTAGCAAGGTTGACAATGTCCTTGTAAGAAGTAATGGAACTGCCCTCGCCAGTTGGTAGTGCACCAGGCTCGAACAATTCTGTCTCTTGGTCAACCTTGAGCTGGGTGCCTGTGCCTGTGAATGCAGAAACAAGATCCTTGACAAGAGCACTCTTGAGATCTGCGTCGCCACGTTCGTAGACCAAGGATAAACCACGGGAAGCAGTCTCTTGTACGAGCTCGTCGCGTGCGCTGAGAAGCCTCATGAAGGAAGCTTGAGTCTCACGTAGCCTTGACTGCACTTCTTCCAAGTGAGAACAGTACTGAACAATGCAGAATAGCCAGATGCCAGACGCTTTGAGTAAGGATGGCTTCGTAGCTTTGCAGTCTGCGAAAATCTTGTTGAGAACAGCAGTGAGAAGTGGGCCACGTGAACCGTTGCGCTTTTGAAGACAGCTGCGAGGTTCAACATCAAGAGTCAGCTTAACATAGTCGGACTCCCATCGTGCTAGAGTTGCAGTGATTGCATCTCCAACAGTAAACTGAACCTCGACTTGCTTGATCTCGTGCAAAGCGAACAGCTCTTTGAGGATGTTGCCAATGATTCCATGGGACCAGCCATCCTCAGCAGTATCCTCATTCTGGTCCAGTCCCGCTGCCAATCTTCCGAGAGCGAGAATCGCCTTCTCATTGCCCTTCTTCGCAGGTGTGACAAGCTTACTGACAACTGTCTCAAGAGGGTGATCTCCTTCACGCTGTGGGATAGCAAGACCTGCAGTCCACAGCTGGGCGAAGGCCTCCAAAGCAGTATCGTAAAGAGAGGAGGCAACATTCTCTCCTGTAAGAAGATGGAGAGGAAACTGTATATCTTCAGGCACAGGTTGGCCATAGTAGACACTGCGCGAGCACACATAGCTGTATGCCAGCAGCCCTCCCTCTGCTGCGTTGAGCTCAGGTCCAGCTAGCTTTTCGGCATTCTCGAAGAGCGCACTCAATGTTTGACGACAGTTGTTTATCGCAGTGGGGTCATTTGCTAGGTGAGACACGAGTATTCCCAGAGCCCGTGCTGTTAAGGATCGAATCTCCTTGTTGTTTGACTTGATCAATTGGAAGAGGCCATCACTAAACTCGGTCAAGTATCCCAATGCGCCACCAGGGCTCAGGGAGGCCACGTCAACAAAACAACGAAGACATTCCTCCGTGATTAGTGAATCTTTGATGTAAGCACCATCAAGGCAAGCCTTCAGATAAAAGACCACAAACGCACTGTCGACAGTGTGTAGGTATCCGAGAATCTTTTCTCGGGTCTTGATATCCGTCTTTACTCTGGCGTCAAGTGTCTGCATCCAGTCAGGCTGCACTTCAAAGTCCTTGAGGGCTGTAAGGAACATTATGTGCTTGCAGTAGCGCAGCGCAACTGGAAAAGCGGCCACTCGAGATCCTTCAAAGTTCTCAAAAACAGAATGAGCATTTTCCAGGCCAGGTAGAGCTGCTGTTTCTGTATGAGTTTCTGGCTTAATTTTAGAGCCAAAAAAGGTGGCTACCATTTCCTTCCAATCTGGCAGAGCAGGATCGGCCTCGGCATGTGCATGATAAGTCCAGGGGTCGAGGCCTTTGTGACCTTGTTCAACAACATCGCTCCTCTCGTCTTGGTGAGCTCCAATTGCCAAGATGTCGATCCAACGGCCAAGTACGTCGGAAAAGGTAAGGCACTGGTTCGCCCATTTAACCACGGCATGACGAGTACTCCTGATGACAGGGGGCTCGTCGGGAAGCGACATGTATGTAAGTAACATTGTCTTTAATTCTTCAGATTCGCTACCTGCAGTGGCTGGAATGTTAGTCGTTAAGCTGGAAAGGGCACCGTCGATGTTGACCACAGCATCATTGGTAGTATCTTCGGACAAAGACTTGAAAAGCCAACCAGCGAGTTGCAGCCGCCTTTCGATGGGCATCTTGGCACTCCTTGCTAGCACTCCAATAGTCTCGTACGCTTTAGATCGAAGCGCAATATCGTCTTGTGATGTCCTTACAGGAGTAGGCCATCCATGATCCTCGATAAAACCACTCATTGTGTCAATGAGAGGAACGGCAATATCGAAGCCTTCTTGCGAAGGTCCAACGCGGGCTACCCACGCAAGGTATTGGAACGCGGCAGTGTGTAGTTTGGTTTGTTCCAGTGCACTTTTTGGCAGTAAGCTTAACGACAAAGCATCTGTTGATTGACCATTGTTTGCAAAGTTGAGCTTGACGACGGCCATGATGTCGTCGGACATGGTTGCTGAGATTGTAGATTTAGAAAGCATGTTGAGGATACGAGTTCGATAGGTAGGCGGCAGTATCGAGTGTGCATGAAACAGACGCTTGACCAGAGGTTTGTCCTCCATAGAAACGGAACTTCTCTTCAAGACTTCCTCGGCCGCTGACACTAGCCTGTTGTCAAAACTTGAGGCGGCATAAAGCGCAGGCAGGAATTTTTCTTCATCGGTGAAAGCACCACTTGCGAGTAACGCAACGAGCTTGAGCTTTAGCTCCGCCATCCTCTCAAAAACTTTTTGAGACTCTGGGCTCTCCACAGCAAGAGACTCGAGCTCAGATTTGGTTAGGGTCGGGTTTGCCGTGGGCCAGTTCTGGGTTTGTGTAGGATTCCGTAGTCGTAGGAAGATGCTGATCAGGTTGGCAAGATATTTCGCATCTGCCTCGTCCGACAGTCCAATTGCCTGTCGGTAGTCGGTGTCATCCTTACTACCCCTTGGGGGTATACGGGCATCAAGGAGAAGACGAAGAATGATGTTGAAGAAAGCTCCGGATCGTGCAACACCTTCATCCTTGGAGAATCCAGCCAAAGCCTTGGGAATAAGCTCTCTTCTCTCGTAATCATCCAGGCGCTCTATACTGTGCTGGATTCCTGAGATGTCAAGCTGTTTGACTAGTGGGGAGTCATTTGACTTGTACTGGTCAAGAAGGGCGCCCACAGGTAGAATTACCCTATTGAGTCAGCATCGGATACTCAACGACACATAGAGTTTCCTTACTCTGGCGGTTGAATAAACGTCTTTAGCCTGGAGAAGATCTGCACCACCTGTCATAATCTCAGCGTTTGTCTACAATCATACTCATGACCCTTACTTTAGCTCTAACTTGAGCATGTTCGCTGGAAGCCTTGACAAGGACTGGCGGAAGGTACCGTTGTAGCAACTCATGTAGCTTCTTTTCCTTATTGGCAACGTTGAGGATCTTGAGCTCCACACTATCTAGCAGCTGGAGCTCCCTTTCTTTAGACGACGGTGTCGCCATGATTGTAAATGCTGGGTATCGGACAAAATTGGAAAAAACGAAGATGAAAGAAGTCTATGTGGAATTGTACGAAAGCGCTTTATTCGGGGCAATAGGCAGCTCAAATGACGAGGCGTTTGACTGGCAGGCCTAGGTGTCTTGAGGCAGTCACGACTAGAACCATGACTAAGCTGACAAGGCGTCACGTGTCAAGTGAATCACGACTTGACAAGACCATTCAAGTATCTAATAACAAGATCCTTTTTTTACAAAAATATGGTGTCCTTGATCATCCGTGTTTTTAATCGTTTTAGACCTTGGTTGATTGTGACATAATATGTGTCTTTGAGCTTGATCAACTGTAGAACAAACCCTTCTAAACTCAAGTATCTGCTTAAGTACATTGTCAGAACCATCAAACTAAACATTCAACAACATAAAATTACTTGACGGTGTCACGCAATTTCTATAGCCTAAAAAATAGAATAGTCTCTCATCAACATATTATCAAGAAACACAAGCTGTTAAACGCCGAAAACAACCATCGACAATAATCTCTAGGGTAAGTTCACTGTAAAAGTCGCGTCATCGATTCTCCGCCACCGATCTCTAAAGCCCCTGTCACTTGCCCCTCCAAAGAAACAACATTAAGCTCCACAGACCCGGTTGCGTCACTGTGGTTGGGTGCCTGTCTTTTGATGTCTGTGCTTCACTTCCACTTCCACTTTGACCTGCGTTGAATCTTCACAAATCACAGCAGACCTGCTTTTCATACACGACTACTATATCAATGAGTTGAAAGAGCATAAACCTTGTGTCACCCCTCTTTGATTCATTCGAGCCTTGAATCGCGAGCGACTATTAAACCCGACACTCTCCCCGCTATGATAACAGCGGGGCATTGACTTTGCTTCTACCCAAGAGCTACACCGAACCCTGCGAGATCATACCAATCGACGACGTGTTCGCACTCGATCCTCAATTCGCACCTTGAAACGAACGACAAATTATATATTGAAACAATCTAGCAGCCGATAAGCAAGCCGGAAGCGTCCTCATCATGGACGACAATATTTCCACCTTTATGGCCATTACTGGCGCAAGCACCGATGTTGCCCGCAGCTTCCTTGAGATGACTGCTGGTAACTTTGAGCGTGCCATCGAACTGTTTTACGAAAACCCGGACCTGGTTTCTGGTGTAGGAGCTGGCCTTTCTTCAACGAATCAGCCAGCTGGGCCCGCTGCACAACCGGCAAGAAGCAACGTTGGCAGACAAGATTCGGCGGGTGTGATTCACATCGATAGCGACGACGACCAAGATATGCAACTCGATGATTTTAGTGACAACGAAGACAACGGTCGAGCGGTTGCAGCACAAGCGGCTGCTATGGCGCAAGAAGAGGAAGATGCGGCCATGGCTAAGCGTCTCCAAGAAGAAATATACCAAGGGCCTGGATCAGGAGGAAACCCGGATGATGTGCGAGCGCCTATTGCGCGAACTACCGAGACACTGGTGGCACCTGGTTGGGGTGGTGGCGAGCATGATGATGGGATGGAAGCAGCCTTTCTCGAGGAGCTGAGACAACGGCGGCGGCAGAACCCACGTGAGTATCACCGAGCATGTCTCGGTCTTGTACTGACTTTGCATAGCCAATCGTGCGGGAGGACCATTCTCTCAGCAAATATGGGCCGACCCCGAACGACGCTCCGCCCCATCGACTTCGAACGAGAACGGTGCTCATGCGAGACGACTGGAAGATCTGTTCCGTCCGCCTTATGATTTGATGGCTCGAATGGGATGGGATGACGCGCGTACGCTGGGCAAGGAGGACAAGAAGTGGATCATGGTTAACCTCCAGGATATGAACGACTTTAACTGCCAGGCCCTGAACCGCGACATTTGGAAGGATAGGGCCGTGAAGGAAATTGTTGGAGAAAACTTCATCTTCCTCCAGTATGATAAAGACTTTCCTGACGCACAGGAATTTCTCACATTCTACTTCCCAAATGAATCGCACCAGAACCCCGACAACTACCCTCACGTCTCCATTATCGACCCGCGAACTGGTGAGCAGGTCAAGATGTGGACTGGCAGACCTTTTCCCTCTGCTGAGGACTTCCATGCCGAGCTTGCCGAGTTCCTCGATCGCTACAGCCTCGCAGCTAACAGCAAGAACCCAGTGGCCAAAGCCACGGCTCGCAAACCACAAAAAGTCGACGTTGAGCGTATGACCGAGGATGAGATGCTGGAGATGGCCCTGAAGAACAGTTTAGAGGGTGCTTCTGGGAGCGGAGGTTCTTCAACGCCCAACCTCCATGATCCCGATGCCCTGACAAAGTCTCCTGCACCGGAGGAGATGGGCAAAGGCAAGGAACCCGAGGCCCCGGTTGAGCAGAGTCCTTGGGCGAAGATCTCTGGTGCCAACCCACACACGGAGCCAGAGGCCAACCCAGCGACCACAACACGAATCCAGTTCCGACATCCTACTGGCCGCGTCATTCGTCGATTCAACTTGGACGACCAAGTGCGAAGGATTTACGAATGGCTCAAGGCAGAACCTCTGGAAGGCAAAGAGGGCATCGAGTTTGAACTCAAGAAGATGCCAGCTGGACAGGACCTCATGGAGAGTTTGGATGCGACTATTGCAGACACAGGTCTGAAGCAGGGCACAGTCATGATTGAGTTTATTGAGGACTGAGCAGCGATGATTGACACGACGGAAGAGTTTGTCTTTATGCGGACTATAGCAGGCATTTGCAGATAGATAGTTATTGGAGCCATCAGAGCGTATTGGACTGGCTACGGCTAGTGGATGTGCAGGTATGAATTATTGAGAGGCATCAAGACAGGATTGCAGTCTATCATGGACAAGAGGGAGGACACTATCTTTAGACGTCTCAACCAGGCCCACAACCAAGATGAGAAATGATACATGATTTGAGATATCCAATCAGTGGATGCATGGGAAAGTTAATGTACGACAAACATAATTTCCTATGCAAGGAACCATGGCAATTTCCCCTTGAGCATTATGACCATGACATTTAATGGCGCCGCTTGGTCCAAGTCGATCATGTGCAGTCAATGCATTCCTGTGTGTTTCACCAGCGATCATGAGCCAATAAATCGGTGTAGCTTTGGGAAACAAAACTTTGATGCCATTGTGCTCGTATGCGAATACTTAGAGTTATGTAGTGAATAGATCGATCTTGATGCAAGCAATTGGCCTTGAGATAAGGTCGAGCAAGTCAGGCCCTAGCTGGAGATCTTGCCCACGCTCGTTCATACCGGGTGCGGGGAGGAGGTGGCTCCCATGGGCACTTACAGGGGTCAGCAAGGTCATGGTCACACCAAAAACAGAAGAGCCATGAGCAGATCGATTCAGGTTTGATGCGTGCAATTGGATGATTGGCAAGCAGGAACTCGACTGGTTGCTCCTCAACAACCCCCACCTGCCAGGTAAACAACAGCAACGCCTGAACCCGCCGTTATTACAGTGGGAAAGCACTAACGTTGGGTAGCTTGCGCCTGCTTGTTTTGGTTGCATGCTGTCTCTTTCCCTTGCGTACTCGGGGATTGGCTGCGCTGTGCGACAGCATATTTCGTTTTGTTTCTTTTCTCATCGGCTGGGCTCCCTTTTTCATTTGGGCACATCATCATCTCCCTGTTTTCTTTTCCTCCCTTTTGTTTCTTTTACTCTCATTTTTCGACAATTCCCAACTCCCGAGACAGACGTTACCACGAGCCCGGTTTGATAGCAGACGACTCTTCCAGTGGTGGGGTTAGCGACACCGCCAAACTACGATATCCCACTCTAAATTGTTTCCATCAACCGTACGCGCTGCTCTTAACGCGAGGAAGCTCTAGAGTATCCATCGACCGACCCATACTTGATCTTTTTGCGTCAAAGAACTTTGAGAATCGACATTCAGACGTGGGGCAAAGCCTCTGCGACTCGAAAAGCACGACCTTCCGCACGATAACACAATGGCAGACCGCGAACATGACATTGAGGAGGGAAACGAAGCTCTGGACCCGGAGCTCCTATACTCCAAGGAATACTGCATCGGTCAGTTGTTGCACAGCTTCTCGCGCGAAACATCACGAGCAATCAATTAACATTGCATAGGCGGTGGCAGTTTTGGCAAAGTTTACAAAGGGTACGGACACTCTTCTGCACCTACAAGTTCCAGCTAACAGGGGGGTAGAGTCGACAAAAGAACAGGCCAGTCTGTTGCGATCAAAGTCATCGACATTGAAAGCGCCGAAGACGAGGTCGAGGATATTATACAGGAAATCGCTATCCTGTCCGAGCTGCAATCCCCATATGTCACCAAGTATTATGGATCTTACGCAAAAGGCGCCGAGTTATGGATTGTCATGGAATTCTGTTCGGGTGGAAGTTGCGCCGACCTCATGAAGCCAGGATTGATCAGCGAGGATTACATCGCCATTATTGTGCGAGAGTTGCTTATGGGATTGGATTACCTCCACACGGACAAAAAGCTGCATCGGGATGTCAAGGGTAAGAAGAGCGCCAACTGTCAAAACATGACTAACTGTCTATAGCTGCCAATGTACTTCTCAGCAGCAACGGTCAGGTTAAACTGGCCGATTTTGGTGTCTCAGGTCAGCTCTCAGCAACCATGACCAAGAAGAATACTTTTGTCGGAACACCTTTTTGGATGGCCCCAGAAGTCATTAAGCAATCTGGGTACGACCACAAGGCCGATATTTGGTCTCTCGGTATCACGGCACTCGAATTGGCAAACGGGGAACCCCCTTATGCTGATATTCACCCCATGAAGGTTCTCTTCCTCATCCCCAAGAACCCTCCACCACGGCTTGAAGGCAACTTTACCAAAGCCTTTAAAGATTTTATTGAGTCATGTCTGCAACGAGATCCCAAAGATAGACCAACAGCAAAGGATATGCTGCGCCATCCGTTTATTAGACGGGCTAAGCGGACAACCTACCTGACTGAACTCATCGAAAGACACTCGCGCTGGGCAGCTGCACACAAGGGCGAGGATGATGATAACTGGGAATCCGTCAACGATGGTCGACCTCCCGCAGAACGCGAGCGAGTCGACGAGGATATGTGGGATTTCGGCACCGTTAGACTTGTTGGAGACCGAGGGGGTATTGTCAACCGACCGGGCCTTAATATCTTGGATGAAAATGCGACGAATGCTCGTGCATCCCGACCTCTGGAAAGTGAAGAGGATTATGGTGAGCAACGACGCGAAGCCAGTCCGATGAAGCGAGATTTTGCACTTCAGCCGCTTGAAACTGTCAAAGCACCCAACTCGAGACAGTCAAGCCCACAACGAAAGGCCGTCCCACAGTCACAGTACCAACCGCCACTGTCACCTACAAGAGCGTTGCCACAAACACCTTTGAAGATGCCTGCCAGAGATAGCGCAGATACTCCTCGACCGTTGAGATCAGTACACGCACCGGTGCCCGAGTCCCCAGAGTATGATCGCGAGCTCCAAAATGAATTGCAGCGTGATATCGGCATGCTCAACTTGGGCTATGAGCCAAAGGAGAGCATGAGTCCTCAACCATCACAGAGACCACCTGCTCCGCCGGCGCATTTAACACGACCAACAACTACCAAGCAAATGAGCCTGCCAGAAATACCTCCATACAGACCTAGCCAGGCTGTTTCGCAGCAAAGAATGCCATCGTTACAGCACGCTTCTACACCTCAGGTTCTTGTACCTCTTCCCGGAGGAGCTCAGGGTCCTCGGCCTCTTCCTTCAAAGAACTCACCAAGCCCATCCGACTTTACTGCCCCTTCTGCTTTCCCTACGCCTTCGCCAGCCAACCCCAACGGCGAGCTGGATGCACTTAACGATGTGATCTTTCCAGCACTTGAAGAGGCGCTTAAGCGGCGACAGATCAACCTTCAGCAAGTGTATAAGCCTGGACAGAACCCAGCTCAAATCCCTCCTCAACAGCAACGAGCAGAAGCTGCGCATGAAAAGTTGAGGAAGCTGGTCTACAAGCTTGCACATGTCTGCAAAGAGATTGATCATTACGACAAGGCCGAACCTGTTGGAATGGGTAGAGAGGTTGGTAGTTTCCTTGAGGGACTTCTTGAAGAGATCTTGGTACGAGTTGAGCCTCTGGATGAGGATGAAGATGTACAGAGTTAGTGTCTGTACCCGAGTGATGAGCCACGTGTTTGAGAAAGCGCGAATGGTGTTTTCTGGAGTTTTGGTTTTGCATTGTATGGCATATTATGAGTATTATGGGACTGATGAATGAAAAGGATGGATTAGTACAAAGGATATGGCTACGAACAGGTATAGCGTATGTGAAGAGAATATTGATGGATAGTCAAGTATCTGCTTTAGTGAATTGCTATATGTCTCAAGGTTGATGCCGTAGTTTAAGTGAATGTTAGTCGCTTCGGAGTATCGTATTCCAATAGTTTCGTAACTACGACGTCCGAGTAAAGTCAATGCTTGCAACCTGACGCGCCAAGATTTGCTTGGCCCGCTTGAAAAGCTCCACATGGAATAAAGCTCGATATCATGGTGGTCATGATGTGTTTAGAACGTGCAACGGGAGGTTTGTTTGGTTGATATCTTTATGTCATGGTGTTGATAGAAAAAATATCGATTTAGTACATATAAATATGTACTCATTGATCAAATATCGAGTTGTCTCGTTGCGACATTATTTTGTGACGTCGTTTGCAGCCCTTGAGCACTAAAGTCTAGCGACGGAGCCGGCTTTACAGAGAGGCTCAACCCCACAAGCTACCAGTTGTAGACTAAGCCTCCGGGCTCTCAACTCCACTCGAGCCAGTGACAGCTCGGAACAATCGCGTTTTCCGAGCGGCAGCCGAAAGAAAAGAGAGAGAAAAATATGTCAAGCTCGGCCAATGCGACACCAATAGAGTAAATTCAAGAAAAACAGGCCCTGGAAACGGGAACTAGAACTGGAAATGGACCTGGAACTGGGCAACGAGGGCCATGCGCGATTTGCTCTTCCTTCCCGTCGACGACTTGACTTATGTTACCTAAACTAAACTTTTACCTTTGAAAACATCTCTTCCTTTTTCTCCTCAACCTTTACTCTTTCTTTCTCCTCTCTCTCTCCTCTCGTGCGCGGTGCCGTTAGCTTTTTTCTATCCTTCCCCTCCTAAGAAAGCTCGCCTCTCTACTTTTTTCAAGATACCCCCACCCGTCATCATGTTGTCTCGAGGATCTCTTCGATCGGCTCAGGTACGTCTTGTCTGTCGCTATCATGATGAGCTCTTTTGTGCGTGTTGCTGTGGTGTTTTTGGAGGTTGCCCGCATTTGGATCAATTGTGGGTGACGACATGCATCATGTCATGATCATCATTGCGACGAACTAAAAATTAGAGGAGTCGTGGGAAGACAATGATGCACAAATGGCTCAGATTGACTTGACAAAGACTCGAGAATTCAATTGACCATGTCGCTAACTCTACTCAGCTGCTGCGCGGCGTCGCCAAGCAACAACCCCAGCTCGCCCGATCCTTCGCCACCGTCCAGTCCGACATCTTCAAGCCTGCCAAGTACGGCGGCAAGTACACCGTCACCCTCATTCCCGGTGATGGTATCGGTACCGAGGTTGCCGAGTCTGTCAAGACCGTCTTCAAGGCCGACAACGTCCCCGTTGAGTGGGAGCAGATCGAGGTTTCCGGTCTCGAGGGCGCCGGCCGCACTGAGGATGCCTTCCGCGAGTCCGTCGCTTCCCTCAAGCGCAACAAGCTCGGCCTCAAGGGTATCCTCCACACCCCCATCAGCCGATCCGGCCACCAGAGCTTCAACGTCGCCATGCGACAGGAGCTCGACATCTACGCCAGCATCAGCTTGATCAAGAACATCCCCGGCTACGAGACCCGCCACAAGGACGTCGACCTGTGCATCATCCGAGAGAACACCGAGGGTGAGTACTCTGGTCTTGAGCACCAGAGCGTCGAGGGTGTCGTCGAGTCCCTCAAGATCATCACCCGCGCCAAGTCTGAGCGTATCGCCAGGTTCGCCTTCTCTTTCGCCCTCGCAAACGGCCGATCCAAGGTTACTTGCATCCACAAGGCCAACATCATGAAGCTTGCCGACGGTCTCTTCCGCAGCACCTTCCACCAGGTCGCCAAGGACTACCCCACCCTCGAGACCAACGACATGATTGTCGACAACGCCTCCATGCAGGCTGTCTCTCGTCCTCAGCAGTTCGACGTTATGGTCATGCCTAACCTTTACGGTGGTATCCTGTCCAACATTGGCGCTGCCCTTGTTGGTGGTCCCGGTATTGTCCCTGGTTGCAACATGGGCCGTGAGGTTGCCGTTTTCGAGCCCGGTTGCCGTCACGTCGGTCTTGACATCAAGGGCAAGGACCAGGCCAACCCCACTGCCATGCTTCTGTCCGGCAGCATGCTGCTGCGACACCTTGGTCTCGATGAGCATGCTAACCGCATCTCCAAGGCCACCTACGCCGTCATTGCCGATGGGTAAGTTTATCGTTTGACACTGTAAAAGCATCTACTGACAACCTCACAGCAAGGTCCGCACTCCCGACATGGGCGGCAAGTCCACCACCCACGAGTTCACCCGTGCCATCCTCGACAAGCTCGAGACCGTTTAAATGCAGCATCTTTTGTGATATCCCCCAAAAACAAAACAAACCATGCGTAATCCCTTTTTATTTTCGTTTGTCTTGTCCCGTGTGATAGCGGGACAATTTGGACACATACGCACATCACTCTGAACCCACACCACCATTACCTCGATCGAATATACCTACGACTAGGAGTCTGCGGATTTAGGCGTTACAAGAGGAAGGGGTTGGCGGCGACGTTGGAGAAAAAGCAGTGGAAGACGATATAGTGGAAGAGTGAAGGAGATTGTACGTGTAACATGAACTTGCGCAGTCTTGAATATATTGTAAAGTCCATATCTGTTTCGAGTGACTGTCGTTCTTGGCTTATTGCACATTGCCTGTTGATAGTCATGCGCATTTGTACATGGTCATATTACGCGATTTTCAGAGTCTAATACTGACTTGATGCACGCAGTTCTTTGACAATCAACTATTTGATATATTGCGCTCAATTATCGTTCGGGGCTTGGCGAGCGATTATCGCGGAGACCGAGCTACTCCAACCTCGGCTGAAGTTGCACCGAAGAATGGGTTCAAGCCAATTGGCGAATGAGGTTTAGGTATGTGGGTTACTGGTGTTCTAGTTCAAGAAGGATACATGTATTGGAGGCATGGATAGTCAAGAGCTTGTTGGTATCATGATATATCCAAGCGCTCGCTCTGTCAGGTGGGAATTGCCGAGGAGTCATCAGTTCACATATCTTGGAAGGGCTGGTGATGCTATCTGTTGAACTTGGCAATTGGACTCACAGTTTTGACTGGAATACAATTTACATCTTGTAGATTGGGTTAAATCCGCCCTCTATCCAAAAACGCCTTTGGTACGTCGACATATCGACTTCTCAAATACTCTCCAATCCCCTTGCCCAATCCATCAATTCGATCAGACGAGGCAATGCCTCCATTCAAGTTATCCAAAACTCGGCTACATCATAGTTAGCATCTTATTGCCACAGATGGGATCAACTTACAAATGCACAGCGTTGATGCCTGGGAATTCGACTCTCTCAACCCTCCTATCAGGATTCATCTTGAACCAGTCATCTCCAAATAACTGCTTTAGCTTTGAAACAGTCAATAGATTCCTCAGCCAGGCATATTCATCATCGTTTCGCACAAAGAATCCAACGTTGGAGTTGTCGCCCTTGTCGCCTGACCTCGCGTGCACAATGCTACCCAGCGGCGCCCACTCGGTTGGTCCAAAGGTGAGCATGTCCACCGGCCCATGCGTCTCTGTAGATGGACGTACGATGGGATATTTTGCTGTCTGTGTGGGAGCCTCAACACGATGCGTAGTACCCGTGCTCATGACAACGCGGTGGTCAATCGCAGAAACAGGCATCAAAGCAGGAAACATCTCCATAAAGGGCTTTGGAACCATGGTTCGAAAATCAAGATTCATATGGTACCCAGGATAACTCTGCATGCGGAGTGCATAAATAGGGACTTTGAACTTGGAAGCTTCAATGTCCTCCTTTCGACGAGCCTGGGCAAAGACACGCAGAGACACAGTGCCTGCTTGCTGAGATGTTGGATTATCAGCCGGTGTTCCGTAGAGTTCGATGCTGAGTCGGCTAAAATTGGCGTCTTTGAACATGTGCGCTAGTTGAGCCTTCATCATGGCTGCTTTCTCAGCTACGTCGAGGCCATTGATGTAGAAAGTCGCTTCAGCTTGGAAACCACCTTTTGCAGCGACCATGACCTTTGCTGTAGGGGGTGGGGGAAAACCCTTTACACAGGAGATAGACACTCTGTTTGGTGATTCTTGTTCGACTCGAACTCCTGAGAGATCAGCCACGACATCTGGGTTGAGGTATAAATGGCCCTGAAGCTCGTAAAGTAATTGCGCAGTGACAGTTTCTTTTGTAACGCGACCACCACCTTCACCCGTTCGACCGATGATGCAGCGTCCTCTTGGATCAATCTCGGCGATTGGGAAAGCAATATCTACTAGCTCAGGAAGAAAGTCCTTGAAACCGGAGAAATTAGCACCGACGACGTAGGGACCGCACTCGATGAGATGGGCTCCTAGGAGTGAACCGGCTAGTTCTTCGTACTGATCTTCCCTCCAGCCGTGATACCACGCTGCTGCGCCCATGACGGGAGACGCATCTGTACATCGTCCGCAAATGACGATGCGAGCACCTGCACGCAAAGCCTGCACGATACCCCAGCATCCGATATAAGCAGTCGCGCAGCAAGGCGTAAAACCCCAAGTCTCAAGAGTTTGCTCAGGGTGATCCAAATGGGTCACTCTAACGTCCCCTTTCATAACCACATCTGAGACATCATCGCCGAGAACCTTGGCAATGATGGCATCTCCATATCCACGCTTCTCACAAAGATCCCTGACCTTGTCATACAGAGCATCAGTATTCAGAGCACCAGCATTTGTGACAACGCGGATATCACGCTGCATGATGTCGTCCAGACACTCATCAAGTTGCTCAAAGAAGCCATTCTCGTATCCCAGGTTCGGGTCGACTTCTTGCTTGGTGATTGCGTTCCAAGCAATGTTCATCTCGGAGAGCCAGTCACCGGTTATGACGTTGACATTGCCTGTGCGGACCATCCTGGACATTGCGTGCGGGTGATCGCCCGTTGCGCCGGATACATTCCCTATACGAATGGGTGGTCTGTCGAGCATTTTGGTTGTGTATGAGTGAGAATGAGTGAGAATAGGAATGAGAGTGAGGGGTTTGAAGAGAGTTGAGTTGCCGCTGATAGGAACTTGTTTATTGTTGACTTTTAAACTGTGAGTATTGCCTGAGTTCTTTCTGTATTTAGCATGTCGCATTCATCTCATCGGTTGATTATCATGAGAAGTCAAGTTGATGTTTTGTGGATCAACGGACTCGGCGCCGAGTGGCGATCCACTTACACGGGTTGATGGTTTTCGGTATCGGCGGCCGAGCCCGCGTCCAAGGTACATGACAAGGGCTGGAGGGTGTCATGATCGGTAAATTACTCATGGACTAGGGTCAAGTAGTTTCGGCGAACTGAATGGTTGGGCTCAGTACATAGTAGGTTCCTGGCCACGGGACCCTGCATGTTGTGATGATCGTGCGGATATTCTTGTATGCATCCTCAATAGTACTGATGTGTCTCATCACCCAACCCAAAAAACCATTCCTGCGACAGCTGCGAAATCGCATCATTATGGAACTCGTCCAACCCGAGACTCTGTAAGTCCCCAAAACAGTCCCTAAACGTACTGTCAACCGTCATATTCGCCAGGTCTGCAGAAAATGGCACGGCCGCAGCAACACCCATCACATGATTGCTCGGTGTTGACGCCTCGACTACATCCGCCACCACCGCATCGCTCAGTCTGTCAAACAAATCAGAGCAATTTCTCGCTAGATCCCACCTCTCCGACACGGCGACCAGTACCTTTGAACACGCGCGAGTATCGTTGACGACTTGGTTAATGGTAGGGGTCGTATGCAATCTCGCTCGCCGGGGTTCAGAAGTTGGTAATTGGAGGGCCTGAAAATGATGTCTTAGAGCAAAAATATACGACAACCCAGCCAGAAACACAGTATGCATAGTGATCCACGAATAGTTCATCTTTCGAGACCGATGTAAACTGGCGTACAAAACAATAGCCTCCCGCGCCGAGTCAAAGATATTCTGCAGCGCAACACTATTTACAGATGCATCGTTTAAACAAGGCGACGGTCGGAAAAGCATAAGCACGCCATTGTGGTATAAAAGACGGTACCACTCTTCGCAACGAAAACTCGACCCGCTAGCAGGTGAAGCAGCCGTCGTGTCACTCTTTACAAGAGGAAGATTGGCCGTTTCTGTGTGCCACTCCTGTAATTCTCTCGCCAGTGCCGTGCGCATCTCTTCGTAGCTTATACTCGCAAACGAAACATGCTTGGTGCTTCGGTGTAGTGCGTTGATGATTTTGCCGCAGATGAGGCGGTATCGAACGATGTGCACAAAGACAGACGTTGCGGCGCGGTATTGTGGTGTTCCGTATGGTGCAGACGAGAGAGGACTGCTGTCTTGGGGGAGTTGATCGGATGTTGACGAGGGTGGTAAATCGACGTCGATGTCTTCTAGTTGGAGAGCCAAAGGTCTGCCCAATGCCAGACTTGTCACGCGATCCAACGCGACAAGACTCCAAAAACATCGCCGCTTAGTCTCCATCTCTTCCTCCTTCGCTTCAAGACTCTCATCGTTTTCGTTTGCAGGCGGTAGTGCATATGTAGCTGCTCTGTGAAGCCCCATTTCCAGACATGTCCGAGCAGCCACGCCAATAAGATGCCATACACTCGTTGTAGTGTTGCTCGACGTCGTTCCCATCCTGTACTGACACACCAGTAATAAAGCCTGCAATCTCTCGATGCCATCTCTTGCAAGAACATCAGCTAGTCTTGTCATGGCTCGGTTGTAATGTGTCTCGGCATCGTAAACACCATTCCAGTTGAACTTGTGTACTTGAGCTGTGCCTATTGCGAGGGTCATGTCGACGAAGAAGGCATCCACGGGGTCTTTCTCGCGCCCTTCTTCGTACACTGCGTCCAAAGAGCGGTAGAGAGATTTTGTAGACAGGAAGGGATAGCAGAGGTGATCATGGCTACAGTATGCTTTGATGAGCTCTGATGCGAGTGTCTTTGGTGGCAATCCCGACCCTCCTTGGGGAGTAAGGTCTGATATCGTGTTTGGTTTCCATCCTGATGCGTGCAGAGACGATGAGGGCTGGGGTCTGGACTGAAGTAGGTTGGCAAGCAAGAGTCCACTTGTTGAACCGACGAAATGATGTCCACCACCGGCAATGAGACTCATCTGGATGACCTCTTCAGCAACCTCTCCATCTCCGAGGGGACTCTCGGTGTTGCGGCCAGTCGTGCCTCTTTCTGATCCATGTCTCTCTTGGATCGGTCCCTCAGATCTTCTCAGCTGGGCGCTCAAAGTCTCATTATTAGCTTGTAAATCTCGAATCCTGCGTTCTAGCTTTTGGATATTCCTTCTTCTTAGTTGATGTTCGCTAACGGCGTATTCGCAAGCTACGTCTGCTCTCTTGCAGGGACCGCATTGAGGCTGGACTTTGTCGCAGCGGACTTTGCGACGGTGACATCTGTCGCATGCGTTTGAAGTCATGGCGTTTGGGTTGGTCGGCGATGGCGACCGTCTCGGTGGTAGAGGCCGAGATGTGAAGAATGGCAGGAACGAAAAAGATGGAGATGGGGCAACTGCGACCCCCCGCTTGGAGATGGGGAATTGCGACCGACTAAGCTTAATTACTCTAATCCTGACTCGGGAAACTGCAACCTACCGACGATGTTTCCATCCGCCAATTGAGTCACCCTAGTGACTGCGGATATCTTTACCCTTCACCTCCAAGTTATTCTTGATCAAGGTCTCCCCAACCACCATCTTAGTCCATCTTAATGGCGTCTTGGCACTCGATTCGGCCTGCGGCCCCGTCTCCGAAACAAGGATGCAACCGCATGGTGATCCCCTCAACGTTGATTCCCCGCCCTTTTGTTTGGCACGGCAATATCCCCGGATCTTGGTACACTAGAAATCTGGGGTAAGTCAAACTCTGCGGGGAAACGAGCATGAAAAAGAAATCAAGTCAAATACCGCCGAATCCCCTGCTTTGATCCTCCTCATCCCAACATCAACTTTCTTCTCTTGGTACTTTGAGCTTGAGTCACTATGGCAGCACAAGACAGAAAGACCATGGCTGGTATGGAGACTCTGGACGCAGAGAAGCAGAATACAGCTCATCAGGAGTTCTCTGCTGAAGTTCTTGACAAGAAGGGCGACGGGGATTACTCGGGCGCTACAGCAAAGTCTGACCCTGAGGAAATCAAGCTGGTCAAGAAGTTGGATCGATGGATCATGGTAAGTCTCAACATCCATCACACCAATATCTCTAACATGTACAGCCAACTCTTTGGTCTATGTATTGGCTCAACTACCTCGACCGCAACGCCATCACTCTGGCCCGTCTCAACGGCTTCGAGGAAGACCTCGGCCTAAAAGGAACCGAGTACAGCACCTGCGTTTCAATCCTCTTTGTCGGTTACATCCTGGGCCAGATCCCCAGTAACATGATCATCACCCGTGTGCGACCCTCATGGTACATGGGCGGCTTCATGATGGCATGGGCCGTCGTCAGTTCTCTTACTGCCGTGGCAAAGGACTACAAGGGTGCTCTGCTCACACGGTTCTTCCTTGGTGTTGTGGAAGCTCCTTACTACCCCGGTGCCCTATACATGCTGTCGACCTTTTACACACGAAAGGAGCTGGCTACTAGGATTAGCATCCTTTATTCTGGCAACGTCCTTGCTTCCGCCTTTGCTGGGCTCATCGCTGCGGGCGTCTTTAAGATGGACGGTATATCAGGCATTAGCGGATGGAAGTGGCTCTTTATTCTTCAGGGTGCCGTAACATTTGTTGTTGCTATTGTGGCGTGCTTCACTCTCCCCGACACACCTTTGACGACCCGATGGCTCACCCCTGAGCAACGACAACTTGCCCACGATCGCGTTCTCCGAGATACAGTCGGCGAAAAGGGCGACGGAAACCCTTGGAATGGCCTCCGCGAAGCCATCGTCGACCCCAAAGTCTGGGTCTTTATTGTCCTCCAGCATCTTCACCTTGCTACCAACGGCTTCAAGAACTTCTTCCCTACTATTGTTGACACGCTTGGTTTCGACACTACCATCACTCTGGTCTTGACCTGTCCCCCCTTCTTGATCGCTGGAGCCCTATCAATTCTTTGGGCCAAGTCTTCAGGTCACTTTAACGAGAGTACCTGGCATATCACCATCTCCAAGATTGTTGCTACCTTTGGTTTCGTCCTTGGCTGCGCTACATTGAACACCGGTGCCCGATACTTTGCCATGTGTGTTTTCACCATTGGAACATATGGTGTGAACTCTATTCTTCTCGCCTGGGTTGGAAATACCTGCGGTCAGACAAAGGAGAAGAAGGCTTCTGCTCTGGCTTTGGCCAACGTCAGTGCTACGCTCAGTCTGATCTGGACTCCTGTAAGTTTATCTCGTTGATGTATTGGACTATTTGACTAATTTTGCAGTACCTTTGGCCCAAATCGGAAGCTCCTCGATATGTGCTGCCTCTTTCCAGCAGTGCGGGTTTCGCCGTTGCGTGTATTGCTGGAGTGTGGCTTATGAGATGGATGTTGGTCAGGGCAAACAGGAAGATCAGACAGACCGACTCTGAGGCTACTCTTTTCTATGCTTACTAGATGTCAATCGTTGTTGGTTAAGGATAGTATGGATTTAATTAGGTATTTGACTCTACCATGACAAGAGGCGACAGATAGCTGTATTATTTAGCTATCGGAAGACCAGTAATATGGTAATATATACGGGCCCCCTTTTTTAATAGGGACTTTTGGCTGAATTGGCAAGTCTTTACACGTTGTAATAACCCCCTTTGCATGGTCCATCCACCCAGGTCTGAAGTCCACTGTCTTCCCAGGAACGATTGCAGGGTGATCGTGTTTCCAACTGTCATAGCCAGGGCTTCTGCGATTCTGTACACTAAGGATGCTCAGGAAGTCCAAGTCCGGGCAAAGATACAGGGTCGCTTCTTTCGACACATGCGATTCGTATCGACAAGGAAGTTGAACTCGGTAGAAGCGCAACGCAACACTTCGTGACTCGCGCGTGATGCGAAATAGTTTGCTCATCTTCAATGCCGGGGGATATTTCAAGCCGTTGGAGAGCATCATCGTATAAACTTCTCGACTGTGACTTAATGCTTGTTCCCATATGAGCATTCGGATCTCTGGTGGGAATCGAGCAAACTGGTGGAAGTCCACACATGGCTCAGGGGTAGGATCGAGTAGTTGTAACCCGGCTCTGGGAGTATGTGGTTTGTTTGAGGTTGTCATGTTGGCAGTTGACTGTTTTCTTTGAGCAGCGAAAGGTTGCCAGTGTTTGCTGCTGGTTGATGTCAGACACGGAGAGAGAGAATGTGTTTGCTTCGACTGGCAAAAGCTCAGTTCTTATAGTTGTCTCGCAACTGTATTACAGTTTTACTTTTTATGTCTCTAAACTAAAGCCCAAGCCTTCTCCGTGAGCTTTGTACTATAAACTATAGGACCCATACATATCAAGAAGTCAACAAATGGAATCGATACTTATTACAGCAAATAGAATGAACAGGGCTTCTTCTTTGTGTACAACAAAGCAGCTGCTTAGTTGTCAGCATGTTAGCGACTGAACTCTATAATGTACAACTTTACATGAAGGACACGCGCGTGATTACGAAAAAGTAGGGAAGATACCAATTCCACGGACATGAAAGTTGGTCCTGGATATTGAATTGGCAAATCTCAAAACCAAGGCCTAAAGTATAAAGAACACGAAGTCTGTCTCGACATCACAAAATGCCATTTAAAGCGCTGCAGCACCAAGGCTCGCGTGCATAAACAGACCCACGACACGATCATGCATCAAAAGTATTCTTGAATTTCCAAGGTGACTGTCGCTACGCCTGTCAAGTAAAAGTAAAGCCGCCCAAATGGACCGGCAGAATCGCTCGTCCTTTTCCCCCGAACCAAGTACTCCTACCAAGAACCAATAGTCCTCGTTAACGCCATTGTAAACGCATGCCAAATCCCATCCCAGCCCTTGTAAATCACCATCCAGCTATTCGAATTGCGGGTGCAATGACCGCAAAGTATCCGTAGCGCCTGTCTCAGAACGACCAGCTTGTTGATGCGTTTCGGCTTTTTAGCGATTATGCATAAGTGATCGGCAGGCTGCAGTAGCTCGACTACCAGCGCCAAACGTCCTGTTTCATGCGCCGTAGCTTCTAGCTATTGGCCAGTGTGTCGCGGGGCGTGACGCCCATGGCTTGGCGAAGTGACGGTGTTAACGAGTCTGTCGAGTTTCGATTTGTTCGATCCCAAGTTTGGTCCGCCGCGCTGTTGGGCTTTCCCTCGTGCGTTTTGTCATAGGTTGGCGGTGGTGCTTGGGGTAGTTTCACGGGTCTTGGTTTGATGGGGGCGAGGCCATAGTCGTCAAGTTCTTGAACGTCTTTGATGTCTTCGAGTTTATCGAGGCGTTGTTTGCGACGGTGAAAGACGCACAGAAGGGCTACAAGACAGCAGACGGCAATAAGACTAAAAGGTTAGCCATGGACGGAGAGGGAGAGGGAGAGGGAGAGGCGTAAAATTACGTGGCTATGAGGAGAACAATTAAAATCTCGCCTGTTGACATGCCGGGTTTCTCGCAGGTATCTGACTGCATGTCATCGTGGCATGTTTCCTTGGCTTCGCGGGGGAGGACTCGAGTGCCTTGCCAAGCGCCAATGTTTGGGTCCAGAATCATGTTTAGCGTAGCGACAATAGAAACGAATTGATAGTAGTAATTAAGTATTCGGTTGATGTTGTTTTGCGCATTGAATTGCTAGTAGGTAGCCAAGCCTGCAAAAGAATGAAGCAAAACTTGGGAAGGAGGAAAAAGGGAAGGAAGAAATCGTCAGTGACAATTGCAAGGGAAGGAGCATTAATTATGAATCAATAATCAATGACATGCCATGCAACCTTCAACAACATGCCTCTTCTGTCTCTGTTTGCTTGCTTTTCCCTAAAGCCCAGACCAAACTCCATGTTTCAGAAGCTCAGCCCCCCCTTGATCTCATCTCTGTCAAAGCTTACCTACCTTGGCTCCCTCGTGACGGCTCATGGATCCCCCGAATCAATAGACCAGGGGTCCTATTGAAATTGAATCCGGGTCCGAAGAAGCCGTGATACGAGTTCTAGAATCTAGAACTGGGTCCTTGTCACATCATGTTACGCATTCCTGCATCTTACTCTGCAAGTTTGATCATCTCAGGGAATTGCTGTCAGTCGAAATGTCACGATGCTTCACAACACAAAAGACAAAAAGCAACAAGAGAATAGACCAAGAACAACTGGTCAAACTGAAACTAACCATTCCAACCCCAAACAATCGCAATCTACCAAAATAGCTTCTAGTCTACCCATTTGTTCCCCCTGATGTTGTGGGGAGACATTTATTCAGTCAGTAATTAAAAGTGGACAAATCACCCCCTGTTCGGGCCATATCCCGAATTACGAGCATGAGTCCCCTTCTCCCCCAGATTAAAAGGGATTGCTATGGTTCAACGGGGACCAGGATAATGACGATCATTACTGACCGAATTGATGCAAAAGCAAAACATGGCCAGTTGCTCGCGTGCTTGGCTAACTTGGGAGCGATTAGCGGGAGAACCAAGAAGCCATCACTCAACGTTGCCAAGCTTAGGGCCGAGGTTCGATCCAGTGGAAGGGAGTCGCATGGTTGGCATGGATGGAGGACGAAAAGGAAATTAAATGGCGTCAAGGGCGGATTGCTACGTAGTATCGTATGGATGGACCTCGTCAGTTGCATTGGTATGAATACGCTGCATTATACCCGCAAGCGAGAGGAGATCAACGTCAACAAATGCTGAGTAGTGCTGACCGGGTTTCGGAGGCTTCAGTATCACTTAGTACTGGGACTGATAAACAAAGATTGTATTCCATGTCTTTCTTCATTGTTAGTGCACCATAGAACAATAAAGCATTTCATGTCTTTTATCTTGAGTACCATTGCTATCTACAGCCGTTCAACCAACCATCCATATCCACAACCTGACATAAACATCATGATACATAACACCCAATTGAACCTCGACTGTACAACTCTGCGATGGAACAACTTTAGACCGATCATGACATAATTCGTTCATCGACCTCATCAACTCGTCAACCTTGAAGCCATCTCCGCATTTGTAGAATGAAGAAATAACTCATCATGTCTTACTCTCTGACTCAGCAGCTCCTCTCTTCAGATGAGCAAGGCTACAAGCGAGCCACACAGTCTGAATTCCTACGGCTTGCGGGCCATGGCAAAGCTTCAAAAAACCTTTTAGGTCTATGGCTTGCAAATGATCGTCTCTACATCCACAGCTATTGCCGCGGTCTTGGTCGGTTGCTCAGCTTTCTGGAGTTTCCCGATACCGTACAGCGTGACCAAGATCCCGCAACCACAACGCAACTCCTGGACTGGATTGTCGCTGCTCTTGTAAACATCCGACGGGAGGAAAAGTTCTTTATCAATACGGCTTTCGAGTACGGTATCAACATCAACCTCGAGACCAAAGATGGGCGTGTTGAGTCGAGCTCTAAACTCGAAGGTCTCCGTCGATGGGAAGCACTGTACGCTTCTGTATCTCCTAACGAGAAGGATGTGCTTCCCTGGCTTGAAGCAGCCGTGATATACTGGGGAACGGAAAAGTGTTATCTGGATGCTTGGTCGTGGGCAAAGGCGCAGCTTTCGGACAATGACGACGGCAGTGATGATGCTGATGGTGGAGCTGTGAGAAAGGAGTTTATCAACAATTGGACATGCAAGGAGTTTGTCGACTTTGTTGATGATCTGGGCAAGATTATCGATGATGCTGCTGCAAATGTTATCAAGGAAAAGGGTGAGGGTGCAAAGGAGCAACTGTTCAAGCGAGTCCAGGGGAAGTGGCAGGATGTTTTGGATGCAGAAGAGGCTTTCTGGCCTGCGGTTTAGCAAAAACCTGATCCATCCTCAAGACTGACATTACTGCTGTTTCGCCAACCTTGCATGTCACATCCAACAAACATACACATCCAAAGGGTATCCGTGTCAAATTGAAAGATCTAGAATATTTTCCACCACCAACGCCGTACAATGCAAACACATCCATACCATCCAGCCTAAAACTGGATTCGTCGCTTTCGTCCAGTGTACTTGGACGTCGCCTTGACAATCTTTCCCTTGCGCTCCATCTGTTCCTTCTTCTTGACGATCCACTGCTTGCTGCCCTTGGACATATTCGGAGCATGCGTCTTGATCGACCGTCTGGCGTCCTCGACGTCGACACCCTCCATACCATCGACAACACCGGTGATGTCACCTCCCTTCTTCTGAAGATCACCACCACCGACAGTGAGTACGAGGTACAGCTTTTGGTTCTTGGTGCCAGGGTCGTCTTCGAGCATACCGGCGCCGAAACCGGCCTTGACGGCTGCTTGGGTGATCATGTTGCGCTGATCGTCGTTCTTGGGATAGAATTGGCAGACGGCTCGGCCGCCGCGCTTCAGAGAGGCGTAGAGTCCGTTGAAGAAGCGGGTGAGACGGCCGACGGGAGATGTATCGCTTGTTTCAGCACTGCAGAGCCATTGAATGGCAGAGATACTGATGGCTGCGTCAAAAGTTCCTGCTCGGAAAGGAACGCCCTGGCCAATATCCGCCAACATCAAATCGCCTTCGACATCTCTTTGAAGCGCAATATCCAGCATGGATGGTGAAACGTCCATTCCAATCCAAGTGTGAGGGCCGCCCTCTTCGGGTTCGACAGAGGATAGAATTTCGCCAGAGAGACCGCTACCACAACCAATATCGAGGATCAGAGATGGCGACTTGAGATCGAGAAGTTCTAGGGCTCTCCTTGTCATAGAGGCTTGAATATTTTGGATTCGAGAACTCGTCGTGTACTTTCGCGCTTCGGTATCGTCATAATGGACGTCGGCCGCACTGTTTCTGTGAGCTTGAGGGGCATCATGGCGGGGTCGCAGCGACATACAGCGTATCCTCAGGACGAGACATGATGAATATGAAAAGTCGCAAGACTTTGACTGTGCGAAACTCGAATTGAAGAATGATCCAACGAAATGAATGGGTCACGAAGCCTGGAACTGCATCTTATCGCCGATTTCGTGGCGTTGCACAGAAACATTTTTCAAGGCTATCGATAAGCACCTACAGTGGGGTAAACGCCCCGGAGCAGGAACTTCTACCCCTCCGGCGAAGCACCTGAGAAAAATAGATCGATTGGCAAAAACGTGTCCCTTTTCGTCTGCGTGCCTCCTTTCCTTCTCTGAAACCTGCAGAAAATACTTACGTATTCTCCCCTCCCTGGGAATTCTGTTCTCTCTTTCCCAACATGTGAGCCTCTTGTCTCAACGCTTTGCTTGCGCATCTACACGACACAAAGTAAACGCAACGCAAACATGTGGATTTTACCTCTTGTCGGCTACGTGGGAACCCTTTTGGGTTTCTGCTTTTTGACTCTCGCTATCGCGTCTGGTCTCTATTACCTGTCGGAGCTTGTCGAGGAGCATAGCGTCACCGCGAAGCGCTTCCTGACGCGTCTTATATACAGCGTCATTGGGATTCAGTTGGTTCTGTGGCTGGTGGATGGGTTCCCATTCTTTGCTACAGTCTTGACGATCGTCTCCCATGTTGTCTATCTGGGCAACATGAGGCGCTTCCCTTTTGTGAAGCTGACCGATCCTCTCTTCCTGGCTTCGTGTGGTATGTCGACTTTTCAGTCTGCCAGACTTGTCTAACAAGCCGCAGTTCTTGTCCTGGTTAACCACTACGTATGGTTCCGACACTTTTCCGATGCCCAGTCCCGTGCCTACCAGCGTATCTCGTTCTACGACAAGGCCGATGTTCCCAGCTTCGCACAGATCGCCTCGTACTTTGGGCTTTGCGTTTGGCTTGTGCCTTTTGCGCTTTTCGTCAGTCTGTCCGCTGGCGATAACGTCCTTCCCACGATGGGAACTGAGCCTGTCCATGGACTCGATGGGAGGGGCAAGCCTCAGGGTATGATCAAGGCTCTTGTTGATCAGATTCGTGGGGCAATTGGTCAAGTCTTTGGATCCAATTCGTCGCCTGGACTTGCTCGACCGTAAAGGCTGGGCAGTGATTGAAACACCATCACAATACAGGCTGGACGAGCCGAAATGCTCGTCTGATCTACTTCAACAAGGATATAATGGGTAAGCCGGTTTTTATTTCTTTTCACACCCCTCCCACATGATGACTTAAAAACTTCACGCTAGATTGTATTTGACAAAATTGTATGATTCCATTATAAGTTTCCTGATATACCCTTACACACACACTATGTTCTGATATCTTGATTTGTTCAAGTCGCTGACCATATACAGTCCAATGATCCCTTCGAGGAGAGCTTCAATGTGTTTCTAGCAGTCATGATAGTTCAATACCAAGCACAAGAAGTGCATTGCTCATGTGACATGTCCCATGGCATCGTTCGTATCGTCGTTTCATTTCGGAATACAAGGGGTTCGAGACCGCAATGGCTTGTGTACTACTGCCAGTGGACAAAGGCTATCCGAGAGGAAGCAATATTTGACTGCGTGTCTTGTGTCAGCACGTCTATACGCATTCAAGCAACATCTGAAGATGAATACCTCCAAGGCTTCTGGGTCAGCAAGTCTACCTAACACTCCCCTGTGTAGCAGGATTTTGATAAGGAGTGTAGGTGCTGGTGTTGGTGTTGGTGTTGGACGTGGGCGTCTGCGAGCTAGATATGACAATTGAATCAAGGAGATGCCACGGCATTTCTCTTTTGCTCTCCTGCAACCATCTCTCCATCTGTGGTGACAATGAAGTGTTTTGTGTATGGTCTTGTCCATGGGGGACTGGAGTGTCGTGTGAGTCAGGCATGGTAAAGGGTATGGCGATGAAGGGTTCAATGGGCTGTCGAGTGCTTGCTGGTGAATGTGAAGCAAGTCACCGAAACCCTCGGGGCCAATAACGGTTTTATACTCATCCTCTTTGCCATCAGTGGCCTTTGAGTAATACGCAATATGTGTTGTATAGGAGCAAGTTTTTTTACACGTCGCTCAGTCTAGCAATACAGCCATGTCCGTATAATTAACCAGGTATGGCCTATGACCGGCAGAGCAATGTACGATACCGATTGGTTCAAGGCCGCCAAGATAGTAAGAGCGGTCCCAGATGTCTCAATGGGTTTGGAATTTTAGATCGATATCATGCGGGCGCCTTATTCAAGGTAAGTTGTTGTAAGTCATATCATGCAGGCGCCTTATGGGTGTCGTTATTGCCTAATATTGCTACGAGGCTCCGCCCAACAACCCGCCATGGCGAGTTATTAATTGGGTTAGTAGATATAAGGCAACCGCATCAACGTGACCACGCAACGCGTGTAGATGCGACCTTTCATATATTGCTCAGACCTAAGCTCCCTCCTTGATCACTCATCTACCGTGATCACCAATTCTCAGTGTTTCCTGCCGGTCCGATATGCGTCATCAATTTGTTTCATGTACCATTATGTCATGTCTTTGGCCTGTCGGCTGTATCGTCTCTAATTGTATGTAGAGATGACCGATTGAAGAACTGATAATCAGCCTAAACAAGTACAATCTCTGTCAGCCTCGCCAGCCTCGTTCCAGTCATGCTTGTCCTTTCAATCTCAGATACACCTCCCTCCTCACCGTCACTTCTCACCATCCGGCTTCACGTTCCCCTTATCCTTCTCGCCATGCTGCGCTCCTCCCCAGAACTTCTTATCAACCTTGTCCCCCGGCGCAGTGTTGCCCCTATCGTGCTTCGCGTCAAAGTCTCTGTTGTGTTCCTCCACCTCTCGCTTCTGCTCCTCCGTCAAGGTGTCCGTCTGGTTGCCGGGGATGCTCTGGTTCGACACCTTGGGCTGAGGGGGTGCGTTCTTGGAGGATGCGTCGAGAGGCTTGCCACCGCCTGTGCGGCCCTTTGCTTCTCCCTCTGCAAGCCCATCGCCGAAACTGCCGTTGCTATCCTTGACATCTTCCTTGCGGAGAGTGCGAGCTTGGTGGAAGGGATGGAGGGTTGTGAGGCGCGGCGCGATGCGGGCTGTCGGGCGGAGAGGAGTAAGAAAGCGCATTGTCACTGTGTTTCTGGGATCTGT
Source organism: Fusarium pseudograminearum CS3096 (assembly GCF_000303195.2). Lineage (NCBI taxonomy): Eukaryota > Fungi > Ascomycota > Sordariomycetes > Hypocreales > Nectriaceae > Fusarium > Fusarium pseudograminearum. The sequence continues at coordinate 3,224,455 of NC_031953.1, read as the reverse complement.
TGATCTTTTCGTTCGTAATAATTGAATGTTTCGTTTGTAGATGGTTTGTTTGTGGTAAGTTGAGATTGAAGTCTGAAGCTATAAGGTATAAGGTAGGAGCTGAGCTCAAGTCAAGCTTCCTTCACTATGTGATGGTGACGTCAAGAAAATGACATCACAAAGCACGCAACATGCGGGAAGGAGCGAAACACAAGCCGCTCTGAGCCGAGATGTCTAGAAAGAAGGGTGATCTTAAGACAAGCGATGCGATTAATGACTGGTGCATATAAGTCGGATCGACGTCGCATTATGGTTAATTGAAGCTAAGATCCACATGCCCCAGATTTAGACGATCTGAGGGTCAGATCCTGGAGTTTACCCTGAAGTCGTTCCGGTCACCATGTATAATGGCATTAGGTTCGTTGTACTTTAGTCTATTGATTGAGATAAAATTAGGGTTAAATAAAGAAGAAAGATCAATTATTTATATACTACTCTATGCCGCCTGGTATTTCTCCTGTACGTGCACCGAAACTCCAACTGATAAAACTAACTTTAACAACTCTACATGAAAATGCATCAAAACCCACAGTCTACAGTGTTTTAACCGTATCTAGACGGCTCACTGATATAAGCTCCAGCCGTCCTGGTCGGCTCGTAGCGCTGACCCATCTCAACATTACTGTCGCTTTGATCATCCAGCAACTGCTTTCCCTTTCGTCCCCGCACCTTGTCCTTGATGAATGAGAACAACCCAGGCATATCCGAAAGAGGACCCTGCATGACTCTTCCAGGATGAACGATATTGAACGACAACAAAGCCAGAAACATGGGCACCGCTTCCAGGATATAAAAGTAAACCTCGTGTGTCACCAGGGGATTGTCCTGGCCCTCGCCACCAGAGAACTCGATCAAGCGATAAATGATGCGCACAGAGATCATGGCGAGAGAAAAGTATAGCGCGCAAAGAAGCTTGCCCCAGTCTGACGCGACAAAGGCTTCGATACCCTTCTCAGCTCGAATTTCGTGCATCTTGCGCTGAAAGGCAATGCAGAGAATGATGAAAATGACGATAAAGAACTCTTGAAGACCAATGCCGCCCATGTAAATGTGTATAGCCTTCAATTGCTCATCCGGAGGTGAACCAGGGCCGGCCAAGCTACCGCCAATGAGCTGAATGATAAAGGACACAATATCGAGACCAACAAAGATGGCAGCTAAACTGACGGCTGGCATGCCGAGGAGGGAATGGTCAGGGATGAAGTAGTGGACCATTCGGCCGAGTGTCATGTAGGCATATGCATTAACCCCTGGTCATGTTAGTGGCTTGGCGAGAAGAGTTGAGATGACAACTTACAAACTGGGGCAAGGAGGATGAATATCTGAAACACAAGCAGGACACCGATGCTTTGTTGGTGCTTAGTACTTATCGCTCGAAAAGTGAAAGCTGTTGTCTCCCAGATGCCCGCCATGATGATGACCCAACACCAAGACTACCACGTCAATTAGTGACAGTTTTCTCACAGCGATGGATGGATGTACCTTTCTATATCTAGTAGCCTGCCAAATATGTGCACCCGTCAGGATAGCAAACAGCACTGCAAAGACTGCAGCTGCAGAAAAGTTGGGATAGTAGTTCCAGTGGGCATTACATGTTCCTGGAGGAAGGTAACCATTCTCATCGGGTTCGAATGTTTGGACACATGTTGGGATGACGATTTGAATAGTCTGGGCGGGAACGGTGTAGTAGTTGTCTGTTGTACCGCCGATCGTGGCAATGTTTTGAGTGGTGGTGAACCAGCCTTGTGGTGCTTCTGTTGTACTGGGTTGACGAGCTGCGATGGTGATTTGGTGGGGTTTAGTTTGGGTGGGCGCTGGAGATGCAGCGACAGTGGAAGTCAGCAGGTAAAGAATGAGGGCTCTAATGTTGGAATGCATCTTGGCTGTGATGTAGAATGATTAACTATCATTTTATTTGGATTTATTCTCGTCTTATATCTCGTCAATTGAATCTTTGCAATGCCTCATTAGTCCGAAATTGAAATGGAGATGGATGCTGTGCTCGCCAAAGCAGTGCGCATTCAATTGCGAGCTGCCCAATCATAATCACGTCGCTTGAGTCAAAACCAACCCCTGCACTATAACTTAGTACTACTGAGGCTAGATTGATTCAGGAACAGCCACGATTACCTTAAATGGAAGAGTCGTCCAATCAACAAAAGCAACAATAATAGATTGCATGCAGGCTGTGCTACTAACTAATATGATATAGGACTGTCCTGTCTCTCTGTCCTTTGTGTCGCTGTTTCTTGACAACACAACCTTTGAGTCCTCGTCAAAGACTCTTTTCGATATGTACACCCGCTTTCTGGACTCCACATGCGGAAATACACCACATCAGCTGCTGATGTATCCCATATCAGCGGCTCTTGACGTCCTGCAAACAGAAACCCTCTTATTCTCTTCGAGTCAGGTGGTAATGAATCATCGTTAGCATCAAACTCCCCCGAAAGGTCGATGCCATGCTCAACCTCGACAATGAGTCTTGACAAGGTGTATATCAGCGACCCATCCCATAGAGACTCCCTCTCACTCGATAGCCTCTGCGAGAGGGATAGCGCTTCCAGGCGCAACGGCAGATATCGACACTTGTAAACCATGAAATGAAGCATCGGACTGAACCCCGTTTCAAAAGTAAACCTTGTTGGCTTTTGACGTCGGGTTTCAAGTTTCTCTGCTGCTTTGCGCGCCCATGCCAGTATCTGAACAAATTCATCTTTATGGTCATCAAAACACATCTCATCTTGCTTCAAACACTCCTTAAGCCACATATTACTTAGACCGTTTCGCGTCATGAGTGCCAAAGACGCAGTGTCTTCGCGGTCATCCACAGGCCTCGTGGATTGGAGCCTGTTGAATGCCATCTCCCACGCGTCCACGTCTTTTTGTAATGCACTCTGTGTATCAAAGAGTTCCTGGGGTGGCCTCTGAGGCATCTTTTCCAGCCGATACGGATTTCCAGATCGGATGACGCCTAATGATCTTAGGACCAGGTTGTCCAGCGCATACTGTGCTTCGCTCGTGCTGGAATAGACAGGACATTCGCCAGATCCATTTGCAGGGCTACCAACATTATCTTCGACAAAGAATGTTGGAAAGACGCTTATCTGGTTATATGTGCCTGCAAGTCGAGAGTTGTGACCAGCCGCATTAAGCAGCTGCAAGCCATGCGCGGCATGGGTGATGGCCGCTGCCCGATTCCCTCGTAGGAACTCGACGCATATAAACAACACACACACCAGTAGCACAGTGTCCGTCGATGGCGGAGGTCCATGGACGAGCAGATTAATAGCTGTGTTGTAATGCGTAATGGCGAATCTGTCCACAGACGGCTTCGAATACTCAAAGTCTTCAAAGAGCTGACTGATGGCAAGAACAGTATGTCGCGCCGCAGGTTCAGCATGTATCATCCTGGCGACGAAATACGTCCAAAACGACCCATCAAAGGGCCCGGACAAAGCTGGCGCCACGACATGGTGGAAGAAGGACAGGGAGCGTACTTCGCGGGCCTTTGTCACGGGCACCAAACGAGGCTGCGGCGCGCGAAGAAGAAGATCCCACGATAAAGAACCGACAGGAGGAGCATCATAGCCGTCGCAGACACGTCTCGCCGTTATACATCGTTTGCATTTGGGCCAAGTCTCGTCACACTTGATCTTTCGCGCTCTATAAAGTGGGAACCAAATTAGCGAGAGACGGACGGAAAAAAAGCAATTTTATACTAAAGACTTCTAGAATACTGACTTGCACGTCTTACAGCCCGTCTTTACTCTTTGGGTTCCTTCTCGAGGCATGATAGGTAGTTTGAAACGGTAGTCGAAGGTTGGGATAACGTTTCCCGTTGAAAATTGAGGGTATCGTTTTCCGACCGTCGAGTGAGAGATGGAGAGAACGGCTAAGCGGGGGACTGGGGAGCTTTCTTTAGCCAAGATATGCCAGGGGTGAGGTCGTATCCTTGACTGTAAACTGCCGAACATTCAGCCCTGAACGACAGAAGCGGATATCAATCGAGGCATGATATCCGGATTTAAAGGACATAAATATGTAGCATTTTTCCCCTCACAAAAGTATACTGTAATGATTCAATTATTTTGTTAGCTATTCTCTCAGTAACAACTCTATTTTCGTTCAAACTTCCAACGGTACAAGGAACCATTTATGGACAAGTGAAGTGGCAGTGCTAAATCATGAAGGATTTCGATCCTGACAACGACCTAGCCTATTAATTAAAAGCGTCAGCTATTCCCTGTCCGATCCTTCTAAATGCCAGGCAGGGATTTTATTCATGGTTGTCTTTGAGCCTCTTGAGTACCTTGATCGTCTTGCTGTCGTGACAGTTATGGAAGCTATCTGCGATAGTCTTGTTGGTTAGGTCAAGACTTTGGTCATCAAAGAGGCTCGGGCTTTCAGCTTATAGATCTATTTTATTTTAAACTTTTTATATATCGTTATTTATGATTATTGTTGTTTACCTATAGTAGGCCATTACTCGCAAGCTAAAGAGCTGTACATATTTCCATGACCTGACAAGTATCCCTTCCTGTGATCCTCCACCGCTTCAACCTCGCCAGGTCTTGGGAATCGATCTTCTATTGCCCATGCAACTCTCTCAGCACCGACTTGTGCACCTCCAAGATTCGGCGCTGCGGGCCCGAGACGCAGTGCTGCGAGCCTTCCCATCATGAACAGCGGGACCTCATCATTCCACATGAGGTCGTTGTTGATGCAGGGGAATCCACCTCGTCCTTCGATAGGATGTTTCTGCAAGATAGTCTGCAGATATGGAAGAGAGGAGAAATCTGTTTGGATGCCTGTTGCAAAGTACATGTAATCCATAGCTGGCATCTCAACAGGCGGGTTTGTTTGAACAGTCCAGGTACCGCTCTCTGCGTCGAACGATGCATCAACGAGGTTTGTTTCTGTAAAGAGTTCCAGTTTCTTGGTGGCGAGATGCTTCTTGAGGCGTTTGTGGAACACTGGAGTGATGCTTCCTCCACCTCTGGCCTCCTTGATCATCTCAATCCGCTCATCGTCAGAATCAGCATAGTAGAACTGTGCTTGCTTGGCGTTCTTGAACTTGCCCATCCAATCGAGCGAAACGTCAAAGTGCTTGATACGTAGAGGTCCACGCATGACATGCCATACTTTGGTCACTCCTTTGCGAATAGCCAGGTCCGTCAACTGCGCAGACGTGAGACCGCCGCCCACGACAAGAATATTCGTTTCTCGACGTGCAGCAATTCTCTGTTTCACCAGAGGATCGGGAAATTCTGTGATGTGCATGCTGTGACATGTCTGAGGGAGCTTCCCAGTGTCAGGCATAGAGGGGATGTGTGGGATCTTGGCCACGTTGGCGGGACCGACAGCTAATACCACTGTGCGAGCATAGCGACGGACTTTGTTGGACGTCACAGTGAAGAGCTTCTCTCCGTCTATGGAGACACCCTTGACTTCGCCGTAGTCTAAATGCTCGAGGGCTTCTTTGCGGATAATGTCTGGGCCCAGACTATACCGAGCAGCCACCTTTTCGCAATGGTCGCAGAAGAGAGCTGTAGAGGGGTTGTAGTAGTCGTTGCGCTCTCTCACGTTGATGTCAACACGAGCTTCTTGTCTATGTTTTGTTAGTATGCATAGAACATTTGACCGGAATGACCGACCTTCTACCACAAGCTCGTTGACCACTCTTCTTTCTCCCATGCTTGCTAACCTCCTTGCCCACACAATTCCGAATCTCAATGAGTTCATCCTCTCTTTCATTCGCATACGCATGCGCAAGCAAGGCATCACGATCAAGAGGATCAACATGCCAAAGCATAGGACTTCTTAGATGTGAGATGTCGTACATCTTGAACAGTCTGTTCCAGCGACCCATCCAGGTATCACTGTCAGCGTCAAGCACGAGCATCCTGTACTGCGGCTTTTGGACGGGAGACTTGGCAGCTGTGATTCTACCGCTTCGGACGTGCTTCAGGGGCATTTTGTTGCCATACTTGGAGATCCAGTGGAAGCGACGGTGTTCTTCGTCTGTGAAGAGTGCGGCGGGTGTGTGTTCGTGAAGACGAGCAGAGATGGCAAGACCACAGGGGCCTGCACCGATGATGAGAACATCATAGATTTCGTCTTCGGTTTGTAATGAAGTCATTTTGATGGTTGAACGAGGATAATATGAGAACGGGGGAAATGCTGGGTTATAAAGCATGCCCTTGACGGAGTGTCCTCAACCGTGGCCGCACTCACTCAACCATGAGAACCCTTGTAGATATTTTGAGGTCATTCTTTTGTTGATGGCTTCAATTGAGCTGTCGCGTTGGTGAATTGACCTGTACCTTGATGGGCATCATGAGGACATCAAGGTGTATTAATTCAGGGTCCACTGTCATCATGACAACCCCAGAGGAAGTCCTTTATTGACAAGATAATCACGATTACTAAGTCAACCGAGAGCGTGAGAAAACAGGTTTACGATGCAACACCAAGAATGTGCCCAGGCAGGCAGGTACTTGGCATACAGCAACTCGGCGGATCGAAGAACTTCAATTATAGTCAAAGACCATACAAATGCAGGACTGGATAAAAGAAAAAGAAAGAAATTCTTGAGTGATCCAATATACAGAGTATACTGTGTAATTTATTTACATTCAACATGTCTTGTGACCGTTGTTGATGAAGCTATTCAGACTTGGCCCACTTGGCATTTCAGCCACACCAACCTTTACAGCCTATGAACATCTCATAAATGACCTATGACATAGCTAACCTATAAGCCAAGAGCCTTTTACCTATAATACACCGCCCCCTATCACTTCTAGTGATTCCACTCCGAATCTGTTGCGTGTCCCAAAGGTCCTGAAACTGAATAATCCGTCGTTACAAACGCTCTATCCACCTCGCCTAACCCCTCAGCACAATACTGCAATGTCTCTGCAATATCGTGCGATCTGTTCAATGGAGTCTTTTCATCAAGCAACAAGTCGAATTCGACCCAGACACCATCGCCTGCGTGGTACGCTGTTACGTTCTTGAAGCCCGCTACAATAGGCGCGAAGCGGTATGCGAGGTAGATGAGTTTCTTTATGGTGTGGTCGTTTGCTGCTTCGCCAGAAAGGCGCGCCACATTTTCGAAGCAAGTATGGCCCCAGTCGTAAATGATGAAGAGAGACAAGAGACCGGCGCCTGCTGGATCGAGCCACCAGATACTGGCACGATATCCGATAAAAGGGAACAACAGTGAGAGAGTGTTGAAGATGACGTCGGTTTTGCAATCTTGCACAAGGGCCTGCACCTGTGTGGACTTGATAGGTCGACATCCAAGGCCAATAGCCCCTTTGAGGACGATCGTCGACAGCAGAGAAGCAATGGCGGCCCAGCTAAGAACCTCAGCTTCGGCATGCGGAGGCATCAATCGCGAAACAGACTCTTGGAGGATCTGCAGGAAGGAAATGACCATGATGATGGAAAACACCAGGATACCCAGCGGCTCGAGACGCCGTTTACCAACTGGAAATCGGCGCTGCATGGCATGCAACCTCCAGAGGACAAGCCGGCTGGTGGACCAGACAATCAACGTGCAGAGGAGATCCAGAGCCGAGTCTACAAGCGATGCCACCAGCGAGAGAGACCCCGTGGTGAACACGGCAAATGTTTTACCAGCCAGAAGAAGAATGTTGGCTATCACATTAATATTGATAGCCCAGTTTGCCCTCCTGGCTGCTTTTCGTCGCTTTTCCTTTTCCTCATCAGGGAGTAGCTCTCCAATATTTCCTTCGACGCGTTGGATTCCTCCACTGCGTTCTTGATCACCGTCATGATCGGGATCTGGGTTCATCGACTCGAGAACGTCATCCGCGATGGCCATCACCACCGCATCCACCTCCAACCAATCATTCAACCGCTCGTTCTGTTGTTCGTAAAAATAGCGGAGCTTTTTATCCTTGATCGCTTTTAGTTCGTCGTCCGACTTGCGATACTTTTCCAGGCCTGATCGATCGATGCCGTGCAAAAGGGCACGCTTGATCTCACCGCGACGAGCATCTTCGAGAGCTGTGCGAGCAGCATCCTGGAACTTTACGATACGAGGCTTCGGTCGTGAATCTTTGCTGGCTCCATTGTAGGAGTACCGGCCGGTTTCGAGATCGCGAGGACCGTCGTCATGTTGAGGGCGTGCTTCCTCACCAACATGCTGACCTCTATGACGAGGGCCAGGACCTTGATTGGTGTTCCATTGTCGTTTTCCCACCATTTCGATAATATTCTGGCAGAAGAGATGCAGTTGAATGAGAAAGAACAGCAAGAGGTGAGCTGTTGTTTGCTCCCGTCAGTGCCTCTGCATCCCTTGTATAGGTGTAACCGGATATGACGTAGGTGACGTAAATCCGGGGTTGACAGCGCTGATGCAAGACGCGACAGGGCCAGGAACGAGTTCAGCTCCACTGAATCGGGAAAATATCAAGGAAATAGTGGCATCTCGTAATATTTTTATTTCCTCGACTTGTTTCTTTCAATGAATGAAACACGTACGCGTTCTTGGCGTGCCGAACGCCGACATTTCGAATCTCGTCGTCATCGGTCAGCCTTTTACGACATGATCTCAATCGGAGAGACGCCGGAAGTTAATAGTTTAATAATCGGCTCGGCCCTTGTTTCTGCAGGAGTGTGTGCAAAGGAACAAAGAGTTGCACTCGTTAATTACTGTCCTTGGGGCATTGAGAAGATACGAGATTGGTAGTTATGCTATTTAGACCAACCCTGAGGCCGTCCTCTGGTACTACCTTCCATTGAACAGAACTGTCGCGTCTGAAAGAACATGCACGTGACTCGGCAGTTGAGTTCAACGTCCGCCTCATTCATCTCCCGTGTCATGTCATCTCATCACTTACATAAATCATATCATCTGTGATTCTTCTAGTGCCTCAACACGATTTAGAATGATGTGTCACATTTCATCTACCGCAGATTCCCCTGCGACGCCATTTGATTAAAAAACCCTTTTCGGGACGTTCCCGATCACCTGGCTGGTCACTATCCTTACCATCCCAACCCATCCCTGACTTGTTCAAAGTTAAAACGCAAAAGTTGGGCATCGATTCATCAAGGGACTTTCCTACCCAGCCACGCTTCGGGAGAAAGGAGATGTCGAGCCACAGACGCCCCCGGCAGTCCTAGACCAACTGCCAGGGACCCTTGACATGTCGATCGTGTTAGCTTCAGAAGCCGGCAGGCACTAAATGGAACGACGAACAGCTTCGCCTTAGGGCTTTTTGCTCTGCTATTCTGGTTTGGTCGAAGCTTCGCCTTAAGGATCCAGCGTTCCGATATATCCTACTCGAAGCTTCGACCAAACAAGAATAGCAATGCAAAAAGATATGACAGGCCTCGCGACCTTTCCAATGCGTAATCTGGGAATCGAACCCAGGGCTCCCCGAGCTTACTCGAGTTTCTTGATGAAACCCGGATGGCAACGGAGAATTTTACCACTAAACCAATTACGCGGTTGTTTGATGGAGTCTCTCGTCCCCAGAAGCTGTCAAGTACGTGGGTGGGCGGGCTACAAGGTGGACCATGATTTTCGCTTGCAACGGTGATACCACAAAGTTGGTAGAGAATGGGGAAGTCGGGGTTTTCGGTTCAGCTTGAGTCAAAACTCTGAAGATCCGCATCCCTTCAGCTGCGATCATCGCAACTTGCAAGGGCAAAGATAGGGACCGAGCGGCAGGCTGTGCTGGCGAAATTCTCCTGGGGGTGTCAGAAAATTGGCCGCTGAGAACATAAGAGACAAAATCAATAGGTCATCTTATGCTACTAAACTTATAGCCTTTAGGCTATTTATTTTTTGCATCCCAAGACTTAGGAGGTCAACTTTTCTGCTACCCAGTAGGTTCTCACGGTTCGCGAATTTACCATGACTAACAAATTCGACCAGGTAAACTCTAACCTGATTTCAGACCCTGGACCTGTGCAGCTAACATGTCAGTGCAGATGAAGATGGCAGATCTTTTCTAGAATAAATCGACTAACAGGCTTGGACGTTTCAATATGGCGCTGCCAGGTCACGGACTGGTTGAACGTTGGCAAATGACTCGAGTGCACAATTTCATGTCGACAAGCTAGAGATGTCACCCGGGATTCAAGTTGTGGCGTTTAACTTTAGATCGTGTTTTTGGCAGCAGGTTAAATTGAGGCAACATTACTCGAACCAGCTGGATTAGGCTTCCTGTTCGCCGTAACGTTTCTTGGTATTGTGGTATGAGCGTTCTTGTCGCCTCGTTTCCAGATGGCTGTCAAATTACTTTGGCAGTACTGGCACAACACTGATACACGGCATCTCCAGTTATGCATTAGCCAAAGCACCGAAAATCAACGCTGCACAGATCATGGGCTGCATTCTTACCACCCGCATCACGAATGCCTTGCCTAAAGGAGACCGCTCTATTTACAGAATGACACAAGAGATGATGAGACGCAAGGAACTTGTCATGCAACCAATGAAATACGAGCTCCGTCATCTAGGTACCTGACGGAGGGCTTCTAATCCAGGGTTCCCCAGACGCGGACTTTTGATCTTCATCTCATTACTACATCGTCTCTCTTGGCTCCTCTGGCTGCAGCTCAACTTGATTCAGTTCAGCGGCAGTTGTGTTTCTCTCAACCCCTGTCTCCTTGCAATAGCACGCAAATCATCGTCGATCCTGGTTTTATCAACCTACAGGCTTTATCCCGTCTACCTTGCAGGAAAAGGCTATATAGGTAGGCACAGGGTCCCAGTCCCAGTGGAACCTCTCTTTCGTCACACTTGACATGTGAAGCCAGTAATACTGGTAATCTTTTTGTTTGGCTTTATTACAAGTCGATTACATTTCTTTCTTTACTGCTGTTTGAACGTGGCCCATCATGGCTGCAAAGACTTTCGCCCCAGATGCTGGTGTTATGTGCTCCCAGTTCATCACCTTTGGTGTCGCTACCATTTTGATCATCTGTCGTCTCTTCTCTCGAAAGATTACACACGTGAACTTGTGGTGGGATGATTACTTTGCCATGACTTCATGGGTGAGTTATCTTATAATCAAATCTTTACCCTTACTGACTGTCCAAGGTTGCTGCCGCTTTATACTTTAGCTTTGCTATTTATTGTAAGTATCTAAGCCCTACCAGTCATCCGTATGCTTACTTTTCTAGGGGCTGTTGCCATGGGCCTCGGACACATCAAGGAGGAATTACCCCTGGAAGAGGATAGGGTCGAAGAATACGCTCGGTTCGGTCTTTTCATGGCCGAGCTCCTCTACGCAACATCACTCGGATTCTCCAAACTGGCCATCCTTGGCTTCTACTGGCGTCTGTTTGGAAGTGTCGCCAAGATGAGAATTGGAATCTATATCCTCCAGGGCAGCACCGTCATCTGGCTCACCATCCGTACCTTTATGACCATCTTTCACTGTGTTCCGGTGGAAGCGTACTGGAAGCACACCATCAAGAACGCTGTTTGTAAAGTTGATCCTGCCAAATTCATGTTTGGCACGACTCTGGTTCATCTCATGCTCGAAGTTGCTGTTCTTTCGTTGCCTGTTTTCCAAGTCAAGAGTCTCAAACTTCGCACGGGCCAAAAGATTGCCGTCGTTGCCATGTTTATGTTTGGTATTTTGTAAGTTGTCTGCCTGTTTATGAGTACACAACTGACCTTTCTAGTGTCTGCGTCGCGTCAATTATCGTTCTGTATGAAGCATTCACCCTCAACCCCAATACAACTGAGATGGCAAGAGATATTCGAGGTGTCATCGTCTGGGCTGGCGTAGAGTCTTACTTGGCCATCATCTCTTGTAAGTCTCCCAAAATTACTTTATTTCCTGTACTAACCTTTTAGCCTGCCTTCCCATCATTAGACCCGTCTTCCGCAAGCTTCTTTCCGGCTCCATCCTCAGCTCTAAAGGTGACTCAACACCCAATCCTATCAGCGGCTTGACCAGCAGCAAGGGCATCAAGCTCACCCACATCAACCGCACAAAAGAAGTCGACGACAACAGTTCACAGCGAGAACTGGCTGGACTCGAAGATGGGTCATCTGGCGACATGGACTTTCACACCTACCCTGAGCGCGGTGGTCAGAGCAACACAGTCGTCACCAGCTGTGCGGATGATCGACCGGGTAGCAATCCTACCAACGCATCAGGATACGGCATCCAAGTCAAGAATGAGACTAGGGTGTATTATGAGTCTTCTTGGAAGGATAGAGAAGCCAAGAAGGATGTGGAAGCTGCCGCTGGTTCCGGGTCCTACGTCGTAGCCGACGGGGTACGATATTAGAGTGATGGGTTGTCTGGTTTTCTTTGTTTAACGTTCTTCAATGTCAATACCCTTTAATGTTTTTATCACTTATTTCTATAATGAAGCTTCCAATTACACTTTAGATAATGTCATGGTTGCTGCTCTTGAACCGCTAAATGATGCACATGAAACCATCGCGAGTCATTGTGCTGTAGTCACAGGTTGAGATAAATGTGGCCATAAGCGAGTCATTCATTCTCTTATACTCTATCTAAATAGTTGCCCGTAACCAATCATAATCGCTTCATTACAAAGGATATCAGTAACCCGTTCCCAACGCCGTCCATCTCTTATCTGTAATGTCTTAATTTCCCATTCGCATGGCATTCGCAAGTCTATGTCGCGCACCCTCTCGGCGTTCGCTTCGTCCAGGGCTGTCGTTGTACGAGTCCTGGCGGCGGGTATTGTCATAATAACCATCAGCATCTCCTAGGCCGACCTTTGATGGACGGGGTGGTGGGGGAGGAGGAGCATGTCCAGGCTGGGCTTGCTGAGCCTGGGTCTGCTGGGCATGGTACACTGGCTCCCAATCACGGCTGGGCTCTTGTCGGTAGCCGTTTTGGTAAGAGTCCTGAGTTGGGACGGGAGGTCTGCTTGATCGCTGATCCTCACGCTCCTGGCGATCATCACGGCTGTCGCGGTTTGATCTACGCACAGACTCTTGAGAGGTGCGAGTTGGCTGCTGAGCGGGTTGTGCTTGGAGTAACCCGCCCTGTGTACCATTCTGGGGTGTGGCATTCTGGGGGGCGCCAACTTGACGACGGGTTACTCGAGCCGTCTGTTCATCGTCATCGGTCTGGGTATCGTCATCTGGGTCATCCTCGTATGCGCGCAACTCGCTTCGCATAGCGAGACTGGCACAAATGGCCTTGGCTTCCTCAATAGCCTTCTTCTGAGCTTGGAGGGTCTTGCGACGGTCGCGGGTCTCCTTATTCTCGGCGGCAATAGCCTCGATGGTGGAGTCTTGCATGCGAAGAATCTCAATAGGATTGAACAAACGCAGCATACCGAGAAGGAGGTGTCGCTCGACGACTTGCGTAATGACGTTGCGAGTAAAGATGCGTGCGGTAAGATCGTAGTAGATAAGCATCTTCTCCAAGACCTCCTCAGCTTCGGTGTAGGACCCGCCGTTCTCGGTAGCTTCAGCGCGCCACTTGCGAAGACGCTCCTCGTACTCGGGGTCAAAGGGCTGAATCTCGAGTTCCATGTCGTCGGTGAGATGACCAAGCTCAGTGTCGGCACTTTCGTACAACTCCTTCATTCTTAGTTCAAGGAAATGCATGCGAAGAGGATCGCGCATGCGTATGGGCCAAATGTGGTCAATGACATCGGCAAGAAACTCGTTGCAAATGACACCAACATTGTCCTTGTACTCTTGCGCCAGGACAGGCCAGTTCCTCGAGTAATCCTGGAAAAGGATATAAGGCGCACGGGGGTTCGAGTCCAGAGGAAGTTCGTTACCCCGGATCTGTCGAAGAAGAGGTTCGACTTCGTATTCGGCAAAGTCCTTTTTGCTGCGATCGCCGGCGGCTGGGGGGAGAGGAGTGCTATTTGTGTCTGCGCCATTGGCTCCGTTGGCACCAGCAGGCGGGCTGGGCTGGAAAGTCACCTTACGACCGTGCTGTCGCAACCGCTTTGCGAAACGATCACTCTCATCGCGAATGCGAGCACGGAGCTTCTGGGATGGCGTGCCCTTGGGGCTTGACTGCCTGGCAAAGAATCGCTCACCAAAGGGGTTCTTGTAGTTACCGTTCACCGCAGGGGTAACGAGGTTGTTGGATGCTGTGAAGAGCTCACCCATCTGGAAACGCATCTCCTCTGGGGTGTCTTTGCCGACGCCCATAGCCTTGAGTTGGGTTTCGCATCCTTCCAAGGCTTGCTGGATCTGGCGGCGCAACGTCTTGACGTGCTTGCCAATGTGGCGCTGGAGCTGGGTGCTCAACTTGGCACGAAGGGCACCGATACCCCACATGTCAGGAGGAAGAGTCGACCATTTACCACGGGAAAAGAACTCGGCTTCTCGTGCGGCGCGATCCTCGGGTGTCTGCCATTGCTCACCAGGACCAGGGTTCAGCAAGACGTACCAGCCAAGCTTGAAGTTGTTCTCTTGGTCCTTGTTGGTGACAAGTTCAACAAACTTGTCCTCAAGACCGATGCGCTCGGTCATGTCGGGCTTTGTGAGGACACCAATGGTACGCGATCCCTTGGGGTCAAATTGGCGGGCCTTTTTGAGGATGGGAGCTTGAACATAATCGTTGTTGCCACCAATGACAGCAAGAATGATGGTTCGCGAGCTCTTCATGTATCGCTCAGACAGAGCTTCAATTGTTTGGATGTCGTTCTCGGATTGATCACGGTTGGCGACTCGAACAAGACCGGGCAAATCGACCAAAGTCAAGAGCGGCATGTCGGGGCCGCTCTTCTCGACAACGAGAATGTCGCGAGCGGCAAAACGACCGGGGATACTTCGTGGAGCGATCAACTCTGTCGCATCCCGCATCATGGCGTCAAAGGGTGTGTCACCGGTGACGTCGCCGCCATATTGAAGTAGGCGTGCTTGTTCGTTGTGAGGTCGGGACTTGTCGGGAATGATGGAAACCTTTAGCTTTGACTCTTTGGCTCGTCGCATGCGAATCTCTGTCGCAAATCGCGTGCAGGCGCCGGCATCGCGAGGGAAGGGTGTGCCGGTGAGGGCTTCTAGGACTGAACTCTTTCCAGCGGATTGGTCGCCGACGACGACGATTTGCGGAAGTTTGACATCGTCGAGCTGTGCGAATTGAAGCTTGTCGATGAGATCTAGCAGGCTGCGTTGCTCGGTCGCAAGGCCCTGATCGCCTAGGGAAGTTTCGAGTGAAGGGCGCATGTTTTGCCTAGAAGAATGAGAGTCAGCGGGTTGCTGGGCGTCTTGGTCTGGAAGTATGACGAACAGAGAGCCCATTCTCTCACAGGGAGGCAATGTAAATAACAGCAGTAGTTGACTGTCAGCTGTGCGTGTTGCTGTAGTTGTATGTGTCTAATACAGGTTTATACCAAGAAATGGAAGAGAAAAAAAGGTAATGGTTTCAGCCAAGGCATTCGTCATGTGTTATCTTATATAACGACGCCTAAGCTTTGATTCGTTCTTTCTCGGCTGCCTCTCCTACGGTTTGCGCGGCTTCCAAGCGTCTTTTGGGCTGGAGGCGACCTAAGTGATGCCAAGCCAGTTAGCGTCATACCTTGTCAGCTGCGCCACACTCAACAGAAATACTGGGAAGCAGAAAGGCAGCAAAAGAACAAGGGGCAAGTTATCTGTGGCTGTGTTGGATCTGGCAGCGACGCCAGAGACAGCTCCGAATGACATCATCTGTAGTATGTCTTATGGGAAGGTGCAACGATGAGGTTTTTTTCTAGGCCGTCTTCCTTCAGCCCCTGTTTTTATTCGACCTTACAGCCATTTACAGACGTATGTATGCGGTAAATAATGTTGTAGTGTTGTTTGTTTTTACTGTTAAACTCATATCTCTTCAATGATCGAATGAGTACTTCATTCATGTATGCGGTAGGTACCAGCCGAAAGATGAAAGGAGCAATTTCGTCAGCATCGTCACTGTCGTCTCTACAACACAAACTTAGCAGTACACACTTTAAACAACTGAGCAAGGTTCACCGTTTTCAGGCCTTGTATATTCTTATATTACCCACTGAAGTCGAATGACAGAGCAAGGTGAGTTCATAAATGTTTCACTTCGATGAGCAGAACTAGCCCAGCTTACGATTGATGTGGACAAGGCAAAATGTCAATACAGAGCAAACAGATGTGCAAGCTCCATTTTGGAGAACTGCCTACTTCCGTGTCCAGCGAACCAGCTCCCCCGCCCTCTATGTGGGCTGGTATTTCACATGCCATGCGAAGCCGCCTACCCCTCGATCGATGCGGGTATGACTATGCCAGTCCTCTGTGCGCCATCAAACTATTGGAACATCAAGGCACCATTTAGACAACTGCCTCCTCCCGTGTCCCGCAAACCAGCTGCCCCGTCCTCTATACGGGCTAGTGTTCCACTACGATACCTTCATTTCCGACACTGGCGGCATGCCATGCGAAGCTGCGTATCTTTCGAGCCACGCAGGTGTGACTGTGTGAGTCCTCTGTGCACCATCGAACTATTGGAACATCAAGGTGATTTTCACTTGCCCCTCATCTTCAATCAACATATTCACTAACTCATTTCCACAGCGCATCTACAGTGGTCTTCAACTATCACTGGCAATCGGTGCAGTGATCATTGCAAGATATGGTTCAAAAGCCAGGGTGTACCGATGATCTCACAGAGAATGCGGATAAAGAGTCCGAGAGCATCCCGGCAGATCGCCAACTTTGTATCGACTTTTTACCACCGGGCCGTTGACAAACGGATTGTCACGGGCAAGGAGTCTACCTGGATTTTCGTGAAGCTTTGAACACCTACTGGTAGGTTCACTCATTCACTGCCGTCAATGGTTACCGTACTTGTGAATCACCGGCTTTGACTGACCGTATCTGTGATTCATTGCAGCCAGCACTTTCAGCTATGGTATACACGTGCGAATACACAGCTGTGAGGGAGGAAACAGCTGCGAAGCAGCGTCACGCCCCGCGACGATCGCTATACAGTCTATCATCGCAGATCTGTCCACAGGAGGGGACGACGGTCGAGAGGGCGGCGACTAAGACCCAGGACCATATCCATACAGTCTACATAGCGGCAAAATGGGAATCATATATGAAGTGGCGTCAAAGGCCATAAACCTATAGGAGGGGACTTGACTGAGGAAGATGAGATGCATCTTGTGGTTGTTGTTTGAAGTGCGGTTGTTATGCTGTGCTGTGTGTTGTGTTGTGTTGATGTGGAGGAAGGAGAAAAAAGCTGGATGGAAGCAAGTGATGCATTTTATGCCCCTTCTGAACCTTATAGTAGGGCAAAGGTCATGTGTGAGGGCATTAGAGTTATGATGCTTAAAAAAGTATAATTGAAGATGGAAACCCTATCCCTTGGACTGAGGAAGCTGAGTATAACTAATACTAGAGTTTAGCAATTAAGTCTAAGATACTCTTAAGGTGTCTAGTGCTTGTTATTATGCATTTTAGAGCTTAACTTAATATGCCTATCTTTAGACTTAAGGTTAATATTAATATTATAATAAAAATATTTAACTTTTCCTAGGAATATATTCTCTTTTAATTTAATAGTTTAATAGTAATACTTTACTATATTTATAATACTTTTATATTTTAAAATAGTAATAATTATTATTAGTTAAATCTTATAATTATAAGTCTTTAATTATATAATCTTAAAAAGATTAATAATAATTACTTTATTAAATAGTTATAAGTAAAGTTATTTATAGTTAAATTTACTATTAAATTACTAATTATTATATAATATTATTTAATATTATTTAATATTAATATATAACTTATTAT
>NC_031953.1:3193451-3206555 GCF_000303195.2 Fusarium pseudograminearum CS3096 | reverse complement strand
TTATAGTATATAATTTACTTTATTTACTTTATTTACTTTATTTACTTTATTTACTTTATTTACTTTATTTACTTTATTTACTTTATTTACTTTATTTACTTTAAAAAAGAAAAACTATTTTATTAAATTTATATTTAAACTTCTTTATAAAACTCTATAGCTATAGTTACTCCTATTTCTATAGAAATAAGAATACACTTATTATGCTTAGAACAGGTCCCTTTACTCCCTAGGGAGTAAAAAGATCCATGAATTACCTCTTGTAAGCAATACCAGCCTTGAGGATTAGAGTGCATTAAAAGAATAATGTTATCCTTTGCACTATAGTAATTGAGGAGAGGAGCAACCTCAACAAAGGTCTGGAGCATCTCGTCACGCTTATCAGGATTGTAATTGACTGGAAGGTCATAAAACTCATCAGCGAGCTCGAGATACACCTTGGCAAGCCCCCCAATCTCCTCCTCGCGCAGCGAGAGGACAGGGTGGGCTTCGCAGATAGCCTCCATCTCAGTGGTGGATTTGCTCAACTGCGTTCGCAGGTCTTGAACGAGATTGCCATTTTCAACGAGCTGGGAATTTGTCTCTTGCAACTCGTTATGGACTCTCTCGATCTCGGCCTTGGCCTCAGCCAGGTCACTTTCAAACCTGGTGGCCTTTTGTGTAGACTCCAACAATGTAGCTTCAGATGCCTGTGTTAGGCTAGATAGCGATTGTTTAGCCCTCTCAAGATCAGACTTTGACTTCTCAAGCTCTAATGTCAGATGTTCCATATCGGATAGCTTGTAATTCATAGTCTCAATCTCTTGTCTTTGGCTGTTGATCAGAGCGATCTTGTCAGTCAATTGACCATTCAGCGCTAGCTTCTCATTCGCCCATGACTCCTTCAATTCGCGGTGGAGGGTGTCAGTTTCTTGAGAGCGTTGATTGCCTAGCTGCTGAATTAGACCTTCCCTCTCGATATCCCATTGTCTCCTTAATTCGACTTGGTGATTCTGGGCTTGTTGAGAGCGAAGGTCATTAAGCTGTTCAAGAGCAGTATTAAGCTTACTCTGTAGCTGCTGCGTCTCCACAGTGTACTCTTGAATCTTTGCTTGGGCCTCCTGCAACTGTCCAGAGCATTCTTGGTGATGTCTTTGACTTTGATCGAGGTTGGTTGTCAGGACACCCACTCTCGCCTGTACAGTATCCAGTTGGCCTCTGACGGCAGCAAGGTCTCGTCTGTCCGCCTCTCTCTGTTCCAGTAAAGGACGGGCTTCGGCCAGATCTTGCTCTGCTGCCGTCAATGTCGTGCTGAGGTCTCGGATTCGCGCATTTCTGCGTTGCACACGATTCCTCTCATTGTCGGTCGCGGCAATAGCAGGCTCCAGTGCTGCCATTGCCTCTTCCAACTGTCGGGTGATGTCGGTCACCTCAGTTCTGAGCTGATCTCGTTCACCCCGGAGTCTGTCCGCCGCATCCTTCTGAGTGTTACGTTCTCTACGTAACGCTAGGATATTGGCTGTGTATTCATCGGTTAGCCGCTCGTTATATGCAGCTCCAATATCCGTCACAGAGGGCAAGGCAGCGACAGACTCCCTGATTGCTGCAGTCTCAGCTAAAAGAGGCTGAAGAGCGTCTCCTTGAAGACTACCAGCAAGCGCTTCATTGATGGCGCTGGTCTCGTCCATAAGAGGCTGGAGGGCATCTTGCTTGAGACCACCGCGAAGGGCTTCCTTGATTGACTCAATCTCACATGCAAGAGGTTGGAGACTCTGCTTGAGGCCATCAACTGATCCTTCAAGACCCTTCACGCCATCGTAAGTGATCTGCTGGTCTGCTTCTATAGCAGCGACAGATCTCTTAATAGTATTGGTCTCATCCACGAGAGGCTGAAGAACCTCTTGCTTGAGACCATTGCCAAGTGATTCCTTGATGGCCTTTGTCTCGTCCATAAGGGGATGGAGAGACTGCTGAAGATCATTGAATGACGTGTTGATGCCATCCAGGGTGTCTTCAGCAAGCTGTTGGTCTGCTACAATAGATTCTGTAGCCTTCCAACACTTGGTCGTTTCACCTTGAACGTTGTTCAAGGTAGTCACGACGGCTTCAACTGAAGCTGACACTCTTTCAAACCGTCCAACCAGATCTTCTTTAAGAAACTGGGCCGCCTCATTCTGTGCATTGTTTGCAGAGGCGGCGTCGTTGGCGGCTTGGAGAGTGTCCGCAGCAGTAGACTTGGAAACCCTTACATCCTCAGCGAGATTAATCATCTGATTCGTAAGGGCTTCGAATTGAGAGGAAAGGCCCTTTGTGAGACCCTCTTTGAGAGTACTGAACTTGATAGCCTCGGCTGCTAGAGCCTCTCTCTCAGTCTCAAGCTCTCGGATCTGGCTTTGGTAGCTTTGCTTTGCTGCCTCAGCTTGAGATCGAAGAGTCATGAGCTCAGCATGCTCGTTCTCGACAGTTTGGCAGGCAGATTCGAACACCTGGCGCAGAAGCCTTCTGTGATCAGCGTCAGGGACGTACGCCAGCCATCTGTCGATTGCTTCCATCATCTCCGCATGATTTGTGTTGAGTTCTTCCATTTTGCGTGATGATGTTTGGGGTGTGTTCTGTTTGCCGGAGGGAAATTCTTTAGGCGTGCGTTAGGGAAGGTGGCCAACGCACCTTCCCTGTCGCACACGCACCTTCCCTCTACAGCGTGCACGGCGACTGACGCACAAGGCATGTTCTTTCCCAGGCTCAGTGATTCAAATTTTCCTCCCTCAAACACTGTGACAATCACATTATGGATTCATTCTACGAACAAGAAATCCAGGACTATCCTGAGTCCATTCCCTCGCTTCCTGTTGTGCGTAGCGCAGAGATGCCTATGCTATGGGACGAGGAACATCAAAGGTTGATTGACTCTTGTGTAAAGAGTAAATCCCTTTACGAGATGTACCTACAGCTGCCCGTACTAGCTGCTGCCCTCGAGGATAATCAGACCTTGAAGGACAACAACTTTTCTGTGGCTCATACAGTCAACGCGCTGAACCGCGCTGACTGGTCGATGCTTGAACTTTTGCATAGCATGGATCACGATGTCGTGCAAAGCATAGTCAAGAATACATTTGCCTATGACATGATACAAGGGAATATCCGTTGTTTCCCAATGCCTCGACGGGCTTCCGACGTGATTCCTGGCGTTTATGTCATTGGGTTAAGCATCGATGGACAAAACGGTCGATTTCTCAACATCAAAGAGATGGAGACCGTTGTCGAGGAGATGAAAGAGTATGTAGCTGGATACAAAGCGCATATTAAATATCAGTCTGCCCCAACATCCCTGTCAAGGGACGAAGCGCATGCACGTCGTCATATAAATCATGTTGACGGGTTCGCTGGGGGGGCTATGAAAAAGGACGACCCCGCCTTCATCAAGAAGGAGGAAGAGATGCCGAGCATCGAGGCTCTGATCAAGACATTCGAAAAGATGTGTGATAGGTCTATAGACAGTACTGGGCTCATACGGATGCACCAGAGTCCTCTGTACGTGGGCTGCTCCAAGCATCTATTCAGTCGCACGTCGGTTTATGGTCATGAGAGTGTTAGACATATCAATAAACCTCTTGGCCTTACCATTAGTATACTAAGAAAGCTTGGACATAGAGTTCAGCTGACTATCGGTAACGTCGTGCGAGTTTGGAAGGCTGACCAGCTGCCAAAAGCAGAGCAGCTGGTTACTACTCTTGCAGGATCCCTTGTGTATCAACATGGGTTCAATGCAACTGAAGCGGGAGGGACCGGTTATGGGACTATCACCGATGAAGAAGGTCTGAGGACTAATACCGCCTATCTCATCTCAGGTGTCAAGATTATAACTTCAAATCTGCGTGATAGTCTCCAGGAGATCGGTCTCCGCCAAAGATACATTGAGGACATGAACCGTATTCATGTTCAAATTGTCAAAAGCAAGGAGTGGCTCCATGACTGCAACAAGTTGCTGGAAAGTCTGCCGCCCAATTTCCAATGGGGTGAGCAGATAACAGAACTCGAGGCAGTTGCTGATGAACACAAACGAATTCTGGAGGATTTGAAGGAAGCTCGAAAGTTCTGGAATCTTATACTCCAGATTCAAAATATCGTTTATGAAGAGACTGGTCGAGGGCTACCCCCACCCTATGAATATGAATCCTAAGGCCGGGATTCTAGCGAGGGACTGCCTGTAATAGGGCAGAGGTTGGCTCGCTGGTACCTTCAGTAAGGCGATTCACTGACACATTGTCGTAAATGTGTTGGCTCACTTTTGGGTGGACTTCTGTCATATGAAGTCCAATTCCAAATTCTGGGGGCTGAGCTAGAGAGGCGCAGTCTGCATCCGCGTGTCGTCTACACCGACCAGCAATGTTGCAGTGGATATCCCCTACAAAACTAGCGGCATTTTGACCAAACGGAATTACGTAGCCTGCATTCCATTGGCTAAGGTTATATCAAATTATCTGACTGCGGCATGATTGTGGATCACGCCCTATAGGAAAGTAAGCAAGCATGTTTTGCTACCGGGCATGGGATAACAAGCTTAAAAGAACCTCGACAATCCACCAGACATTGGCCACCATTACCCAGATTGCTTGATTGGTATCTTCTAGCAACATGTCTTGCCTTCAACAATGGCCTTCGCGCAGCACACATCGAACTTCAAGTCCTAATGCAGTCAGGTCAAGAAGATCACACACAAAGTCTCGCCATGGATGCTTAGGATGCAAACAAAGAAGAAAGAAGGTAAAACACAACCCTCATGCTACTTTAATACATAGACTAACAGGTCCAGTGCGATGAACAACGACCACAGTGTTCGCGATGCCTCGATAAGGATATCCCATGTGAATACCCTCGCTCGCCAAAGTCCCGAACTTTGAGATCACCTGTGTCCGATACAGAAGAGACATGGAATCAACACCAAAGTCTTGCCGTCCCGACTCCTGATTTTTGTCGATCCACTGGTACCAGTCTTGGCTCAGTATCCAGCATTTCCTCGCCATTCCTTGCACCAAGTCCAAACTACGAGCTCAGTCCCAACCTATTCACCCATGAAACCATTGCGCCGTCTGTGGATCTCGGTGCAACAGAACTCGAGCTTTTCAGCTACTACCTATCGCATGCTGCTCGTTCCATGGCCTATGATGACGAGGACTTGTACGCACTACAAGTCGGCTTTCCGAACCTGGCATTCCGGAGCAAACCCCTGATGAGCTCCATCCTTGCGCTTGCAGCAGTGAGAAAGTGCTATGATCTACTTTCTGAGCCGAAAACACGGAACATCGATAGAGTGCAAGTCACAACCCTTCTGGCTCTTGCCGACGAGCACCACCGAGATTCTCTTCGTCAGACGCAAGCTGATATCCCCAATGCCAACCACTACGACCACGTCGTGGCAAATGCACCTCTTATGGTACTTTATGCAACAGCAAACCACGCTGTTCGGATCAAATTGTCGAATACACTAGACGACCAAGATGGGCATGCAACTCTAGCTCCGGCGCAACTGCACTGGATGACACTCATTCGTGCAGCCCATCTGGCGTATACAGGTCTTTTACACTCTACCAAGGACTTCAGCTTACTGGACGATTTCACGACCAGCCCCCCAGCGATAACTCTGAACCAGCCGATTAGTGGACTTGTTCCCATGGCTGAGAATGGACCTACCCAAAGGACAGAGACTCTACTCATGCCAATCATTGCAGCCACATACAGCTCGGCGCTTGAGAAGTTGCAGACAAGAGCGCAAACCCTGCAGTTTTCCATGCACCTGGCGTCCCCGGGAAGGTCCAGGGAGCATTGTGAGCTTCAAGCTTGTCTTGTCGCGTTGCAGTCCCTGGCCAGTATTCTGAGCGAGTTATTCGAAGCAGGTGACGACAGTCATGATGCATCTCAGCTTGATTTGGAGAATGATTGGGCAGCTTTGAGTCAGCTCTCTGATGTCTCGCCATGGTTGAGGACGTATATGGCACGCGTCACATTTTCAACGCCACCGAAGCCACTGAGGCGAACCATTATGTGGTTTCTCAACCGAGTCCCCTCAGAGTTTCTGAGTATCATCCAGTCAACCCTCGATAACATCCCGGAGACTGTCCCCGATGAAGGTATCCAATGTGACGCCGATGATGCCTCTGAGGTTTCGCGACTTTCTATGGACATCTTTGCCCACTGGCTCGTTTTAGTCATGCTACTGGATGGTGTTTGGTGGATCGGTGGGATTGGAGTCTTTGAATTAGGCAGAATCTCAAAGTATATGGGCCGACAGCAAGAGGGCTCGACGGGGCCAGAAAGAACATGGTGGCCAAAGAGCATGCTTCGTATTGCAATGGAAATAGGCAAACAGGACTAGGTTAGAGAGAAGACAATAGTCATGTAATTTGAATATGATTCTAGCGAATGGACCCTAAAGTTGTTTGATTTTAATACATCTTTGAGTACTCCTACTTCCATCTTCCATCATCATTATATTACATTCGTGGGATTGAGTATTTTCATCGCAACT
This sequence comes from Fusarium pseudograminearum CS3096, assembly GCF_000303195.2. Taxonomy (NCBI): domain Eukaryota; kingdom Fungi; phylum Ascomycota; class Sordariomycetes; order Hypocreales; family Nectriaceae; genus Fusarium; species Fusarium pseudograminearum. The sequence goes on along the minus strand of NC_031953.1, from coordinate 3,200,050 downwards.
GGTCGTCCCTTGTCCATGCTTTGAAGGATGCCATTGGCAACAACGACTCCCGACGCCAGTTAAACGCAAAACAAGGATCCTTAGATGTAACCAACTAGCAATTACAACAGCATTGTTGGCGTGATAGAACACTTGCCCCCTCCCTTGGCTCCGCGATATTCTTGTAATGAATAATTCCACCTCTCTGCCCATGTTTGTACCCTGCATCTCCAATGTGTATATCTTATAGTCAACGCCTAGCTTCCTAGCTTCCGACCGATTTCACCCCTTTCAACGCCAGCAACGAAGCAATGTCATGGTGTTGTGTGTTGTGATGTGTTGATGTTGGTGGCGGGAAGAGGAAAAAAAGCTCATGTGTGAGCATTGGAGGCATAATGCTTGAAATGTCTAATTGAAGATGAAAACCCTATTATCAGGGACCTGTAAAGATGGTTAGCTATATGAAGAGAGGAACGGTCCAAGGACTGACTGTATGAGGGTGCTTGATGTGGTGTTACAGAAGGTAGAAGTAGCCACTTTGCACGGACCGGAAGAAGCTTCTTCTAAATAGCTAGTATTATGGAGTGCAAGTGTTGCTGCATTGGCCAATGTCGTGAAGGACCGCTGGACCAAGTACCCCAAAAACGAAGGCCCCCGTCTGTAGGGACAAAGGTACATAGGTACATATCTGCTTGCCGACAGCCAAGTATCCCTTCTTGTTGTTAGAGCTGGCCATCAAGAAAACTTTCATTGAAAGTTTTGAGTTTTTCATCCGGAGCCTTGTCGTTGGAAGTTTTAATTGCACCAACAAGGCCCGGGCTTCAGCTCAGACACCTAAAACAAATTGACCTGCTCTTGCTTGGATGTCCAAGCAAGGCTAGGGTGAAATCACAAAAGTACCGCAGCTGGTCAAAAGGCACGGTGTGGTCATCAGACTTGGCCTGTCCTGACGTGTGAAGATCGGGGAACCTTATCCGACCATGCTTGTAAAGCCGTAGAATAAGGCTCCCTAGCCTTGCTTCCGTTGAAGCCTGCCCCAACTTGGCGTTGGAGTGGGTGCAGACCTCATCGGCTTACTCTTGGGATGATTGAGCGTATTGAAGGAGCCCAGCCACTGATGGCGGAAAGAGCCCGGTTGTAGCTGTAGGACGGGCGGACACAAGGGAAGGTCTTTTGGCAAATCCGAAATGATCGTATTTTGGGAAGGATCAGTAGAGGGAATTGCCTTGGACCCTTCTGGGACCACCTGTCCACCCTGGTCTTGGCCATCTGACGATGGCTCATTGACGGGGGCAGACGTTGCCTGTCTACTCTGGTCTTGGCTCTCTAAAGATACCTCGACCTGAATAGACTTGCTCAGAGTATCGGCTTCCTCAGGGGAAGCCGGCTTCTCTTGGGTTTCAACCTCACCGGTTTGAACAGTGTTTTGTTCCGTACGGGGAGGTTGCTGGGACTCAGTCTCTCCTGTTGGTTGAACTTGAAGAGCCTCGACCTGAGCAGGGCTGCTCTTAGTAGTAGTTTCCTTGACGGAACCCTGCTGGGTCTCGGCCTCTCCTTGCCTTTCAACACGAAGACTATTTCCCTCATGGCCCATCTCTCCGCGACTTGTGGGATCCGCGGGGATAGGGCCTGTCACACGAGTTTGGGAGTCTTCAAATCTCCTCGCAAGCTCGCGGTGACTTTTGGCAAGCTTCTTGATAGAGTCTTCAAGCTTGGTCTCATTATTATTGACGAGATCAAACTCTTGTTCGAGTGTAGTCTCTATCTTGGCCACATGTTGGCGCACAGCGTCGGAGTCTTTTAGGAGCTTCTTGTTTTGCCCCAAGAGCTTGTTGTTTTGCTCCACAAGCTGTGCCATTGTCTGTGCCGTTGTCTGTCGCTCGTTTCTGGCCTCCTCTCTCATCTCTTCGATCTGCGTCACCAATGCCGCGATATTTTCAGAGTCGCGGCGGGACTGTTCATCTCGAGTCATGAGATTGCCAAACAAACTACCCGAGGGGAACGGCCAAGGTCGGCCAATATCTCCAGGGCCGGGCGGGCCCAGAAAGTTTCCAGGGCTGGGCGTGCCCAGAAAGTTTCCAGGCGGGGAGACACGCCCTCGGTCATCGTCGTCCACCTCATCTTGGACGAAGGGTGCGTCATCGGCTTCAGTATCGATAACGTTAGCCAGATTATCTGGCTCCTCTTCGTCAGAAGAAGGTGGAGGACCGATGTCTTCCATGTCGAGATCTTGCTCACCCTGATCCTCGTCATCCTCGTCATCCTCTTCATCCTCTTCATCCTCTTCATTCTCTTCATTGTCGTCGAGGATTTGGGATCCGGGACCGGATCTGGGAGCATTGATCTCAAGTTGATCTTCATCCTCCTCTTGTAGAGGTGATGAAGCCTCAGCCTCGGCATCATTTCCTGAGGCCGATTTCCTCTTGAGAATCGACCTGCGAAAGATATCCTTGGTAAAAACCTCATAGAGATCAGGAAGCTGTTCCATGCCCGGAATATCTCGACCACTCCTCACCTTGCTCCAGGCCTTGAGTGCATCGTCTGCCGAGTATCGGAACTCCTCCCGGGTAAATTCCATTGTGTCGACAGCTTCAATCACAGCTTCCAAATCCCATGATGTGAGAGGAAGTGTGGGGAGTCCGTCTTCACTCAGGAACTCATCAAGTATCGGCGGCCTGATGGAGGACTTGGCCTTCACAGTCTCGCCGATATGAAAAAGAAAGTCTGACCATGGGCAAGACTCTCCATTGGCACGTCTTCTTGCAGAAGCGTGGATCTTGTGGATGGATCGCCGTGCCATTGTACCTCCGTAATGTTTGAGTACTTCATTCATACGGCGTATAGCCGGGCATGTCGATGCATCGATTAATATGTGATCTAGCGTTCCACGGTCGTCTATGCGACAAGCGATCGCATACTCCAATGCAGTCATCAGCCTCAAGTGATCTGCCTCCCAGCATGGATGAGCCATCAGTGTCATGAACTTCACACAAAAGCCCTTGGAGTAGAGTCCAAAAGACATCTTGCCGTTTTTTGACGTTGGCTGGTACTTCATCTTTGCCGAGGGGCACATGAAATAGAGTGGTGGACACTCATAGAGACGCATAGAGAGCTTCCACAACCTCAGGAGGTCTGAGTGTGCACTCGCATTCAATGTTCCGACGTCTTCCTTTACGTCAGACTTGTTCCACCGCTCAGTGACGGCTTCTTCATCTTGTTCGGTCAACCCCTCAACGGGGGACACGAAATCTCTGATGATTGCAGCCGTATCCCGGAACACTTCGAGGGGGCGTTGTTCAAGCAGTATTTTTGCCTGTCGAACAGCCTCCTCGCAAGGTTCGTCGTTGGCCATGCGGCCGCGCTTGTTGGGTCGCTGCTTTGCAGCCGCGCCCTGTGCGTTTCGCTTGCGTCCGCTCATTTTGATTGTATATAGTTGTGCTAGTTTTTTTTGTTAGCAGCGACAGTAGATAAAAGGTTTCTGACCTACCGGGGTTTATATAGCGGTTGTGTTGATGATGATGGTGATGTAAAGATGAAAATGAATCAGGCTCTCCTTGCATTGGCAGTGTGTAGTTACAAGGCACATCATTACCTATGGTCCCGTGATACATGGCTGCCTAATTCTCAAAACTGCCCTTTGACCTTGCAATTTTTTTATCTGCTAAATCTTTTCAACAAAAACAACATCAACACCAGCATCAACATCACCACCACCACCACCAACTACCGAATTCCGCAAATATGAGCGGAAAGATTGTTTTGCCTGACCATTCAGGCGTCGACCACTTTGACCAGAATGCCCGTCGTCAGTATATGAAGACGGTGTTTCGACAGCTGGGTCTTTGGGATGATTTCAACGACAGGCCCAAGTCGACGAACATCCGTGCTTTGTGCGAAGACCTTGTGAGTCAGCGGGGTGAAACCAACGGGTATCACAATCTGAGTGAGCCCTCTTTCGAATACCTCACTGACCGCACGGTGTGGCGCAATGTCTGTAAGTAATACCCATGTCCTCGCTAAATTCTTTTACTGATCATAGCCCGCTCAGTGAGAAGTGGTGGTATCGCATACGAAAGGGCTCCATGGCCTTGGAGTGTGACCGATACGCCCTCGCATGATGACTTGACGCTTGGCATCTCTAAAACTTACAAGAGATGGCGACTCAGTCATGGAAAGTCGATTGAGGAGCCTCCTGGTGGTGGCAAGCGTGCCCATCAGTTCAAAAAGCCCCAGGAGGCATCCCAATCGCCTGCGGGCCAAAAGTTGACAATGTCATCTGCTGGCCCAGCAGTTGAAGCAAAGGTGCAGACCACAGAGGCTGCACCAGCTACCATGGTAGCTGCCGGTGCTCCTGTGAAATCGCAGGGAGCTAAGGCTTCTACCAAACCACCTGCGGGCCAGAAAACCACAAAGTCGTCTGCTGGCCCTGCAGGTTCAGCAAAGGTGCAGACTGCGAAGCCTGCACCAGCTACCTCGGTAGTTGCCGGTGCTCCTGTGAAATCACAGGGAGCTAAGGCTTCTACTAAGCCACCTACGGCTGCTGCCGCGGCTCAGGTTGACAAGGTCAGTCAAGCATTCAATGCCTTGGCCTTGGAAGCTAGAGCTCAAGAGGCAGCCAAGGTAGAGGCCTTGAAGAAGAAGGCTGCCGCTGAGCAAGAACTTTTGCGTAACCGCAAGGTTCGATGCACAGTGGCAGAGGCCATCTTCAAAAAAGAGCTTCTCAAGATCGAGGCCAAGGAACTCAGGGCCTATCATAATGGCGCAAGCCTAGGTAATGTGTTGCCTGTGCAGTCCTCGATCGCTGAGGTTGAGGAAACCTTGCGTGGTTTGCCTCTTCCTGTCAGAGATGTGTTTGGTGCTCGAAGCGAGGAGGTTGTCCCGGAATGCACGCTCCCTCCCCATGACGTACGTGAGATGATATGGGAGGAGCTGATGATTCCGTTTGACTTTGGCGATTGCTTCCTCGGCCCCTTTGAGATTGCCATTCCACCATGGTTTGACTTTCATGATTTGGTTCTCGATGGTCTCGACAAGATCAGAGAGAATCGGTTGATTGATCAAGACCTTGAAATTGCCTGGGACACCAAGAATGGACGTCCCGTGTCTCTAGTTGTCGGTCCGCATCCCCGCCTCTTTTTCGATGAGGAAACCCGGGACGAAGAGATGCAGGACAAGTTACGCTGGGCACGTGTACGAACACTCTGGCACCAGGTCGCTGAGTGGCTTCTCGCTGGCTACGACGACAACCCAGTCTGCTTGGCTGACTTTCTACAAGCGAGGACTGATGTCGTGTTGTGCCGTGGTTCCGCGTTTTTGGAGTTTCCTAGCAGTATTCCCCAACTCCTGAACCGCTGGGACCAAATCAAGGCCAACCCAGGAGAAGCCTCGGATGGGGCATGGTACACGAGAGAGAATTGGGATATGTGGATGCCAGAGATCTACGCCTATATCTCTCGCCCCAACGGCCCGAATCCTGCAATGCTTGAGGATTGGGTCTTGCGCGAAGAAGGGGCGTTCAATGAACGACTCACAATTGCCACAGCCATCTGGTCTACCTTTGAGGCCAACAAGGCTCTTGGCTGGTACGACCATGTCATGAGTATCATTTCCAACTAGATGTGTCATTACATCTTATCTTGGAATCTCAATACATGGGCGTCTAGTACAAAATGTCCGATATAATTCGGACGTTCAGGGTGCGACGACTCGTAAGAGTCGCGCACTTTTGTATGGAAAGGGAGTGAGGTAGACTTGCAAGTTTGCTGCCCTCGTCAATGGTAGCGAACTGCTTTGCTGCCTCTGTAGCGCCGTTTAAGGGTGCAGGTAAGTCTACCCATATGACTACAAAAAGGCAACCTGCGCCCACGGCTGCTCTAAAGAGGTTTCAAATACTCCCCCAGTAATATCTTTACTGTTTTGTCTCTTCATTTGAGCGTGCAGGGAAGCCTGCCCCAAGCCTACAAAAAGGCTACCTGCGCCCACGGCCGTGCGAAAGACGATATAGAGACTTCTCTAGTACCTGCTAATGAGACCAACCTCAAGGTCTGCTTAGAATATACAAAGTCGTCTTGTTTCTATCACAAAGCCCCTTTCTGCCTAGGTATGACCCTATTTGAATTTGGTGTACGTCACTAACAGTCTATAGTTCTTTGTCCGCTATGTTTACTCCAGAATACAGATATCACGCGAGCCCTCAAACGATCCTGACCGAACAAACGATCCTGACCGAGCGATCCTACCCGAAGGATGACCTAACTGAACGAACGATACTGGCCGAACGAACGATCCTGACTGAACGAACAGTCTCGCCTGAACAAACGATCATGCCCTCGAACGATCCTACCCTCATGAATGATGGAACGGAAGCTTAGGGCAGCCGACATCTTCTTCGATAACCTCTGTGAGATGCATCTTGCCGGCTGTTGCGATGACTTGAGTGGGTTTGCGATGTGTTGATGTTGGTGGAGGGAAGAGGAAAAGGGCCGGATGGAAGCAACGCATTTTATGCCTAGCTGAGCCTTATGTTAGGGCAGGGCAAAAAAAAACAAGGTTATGTGTGAGGGCATTGGAGTCATAATGCTCAAAAGTATGATTTATGATGGAAACCTTATCCCCAGGGC
>NC_031953.1:3177480-3193351 GCF_000303195.2 Fusarium pseudograminearum CS3096 | reverse complement strand
TTATGTTAGGGCAGGGCAAAAAAAAACAAGGTTATGTGTGAGGGCATTGGAGTCATAATGCTCAAAAGTATGATTTATGATGGAAACCTTATCCCCAGGGCATTTTATGCCCAGCTGAAAATTATATTAGAGCAGGACAGGGCAAATAAAATTCCTGTGTAAGCATTGGAGTCATGGTACTTAAAAAGTGTGATTCAAGATGAAAACCTTATGATCAGTGGATGGAACGGAAGCCATGTCTGATTTCCCTCATCAGAACACACATCTATATTGGAGCAGCTCAGACATAACTAGCATATACGGCACAAGAAGGAAACAGAAGAGAATCATAAAGGGTATGCATAAGTCGGTAGATATCTCAACATGGCAGAGAGTTTGGCCGACTGAATGAGGGGAAAGAAATATCGTGATAAAGGCGTAAACATGATAATACGGTCAGCAGTCGCGACACGTTCTCCATGATATCTATAACTTTAAAACTAGATGCATACTTTGCACAGACAGGTTCCATCGGGATATATCGTGATGCTCCTTGCTGTTCATCCTGCTACAAGGTTAGAGAAGTACAATTAATCCAGTTTTGCAACACTCACATCTACCCTTGTTATCATAGTATCCTGAGATTCGCCTCTATGTCGAGAGGAGCGAGAGCTGAGGTTTTGAATATCCTCCGGTGAAAGTCCATTTGCGAAAGTCTGGCTGGCATTTGTATCAAACTCAAAGTGGCCATCATCCCTCGACGCCACAGGATGTAGGATCTACCCTAGCTCTGCTCTAGACAATGATTCAAATCGCGAACTCTTGCGATTATATGTGGGGATTGAGAAATCGGTCGAAGCAGGCGGCTGAACCGAGGACGAGGCGTTGTCTCTGCACTCAAAGGTTGTAATTTTTCGCATTGCTGATTCCGATATCCGGTCTAGTACACTCTTGAAATCGTCGAGGAATATGACATCGGATGCGCATTTGAATACCAGGGCTAGCTAGAATAACTGTTAGTGAATGCTCATATCGCGTCGTAGAACGAACCTACCCTCCAAAATGGATTTATCCCGCCTCTCTTAGAGACCACAATCATGAAAATGACATCCGTGATCAAGAATACAATTGAGAGAAGAAGACAAAGAAGCATGATTCCAAAGCGCGGGCTTGTGCGAACCAGACCAGATATTGTAAATTCGTAGTTCTCTCGAATGGCCAGGACCAATTTGATCGTCGTGAAAACCCACCACGGGTCTCTAAATAACGGCTCGAGTAATCTTGACGTGTCAAAGATTCGGCTACCGAGGTGGTTGTGGTATTGGAAGTTTGCCCATGTTTCGAGAATCCAGTACGGTTGGACCATGAGCAATGTGATGATGAAGCTTCTTGCGCCCCATTTGGGAAGAAACGGTCGGATCTTTAGCCACGCGATAAGGTTGTGGATGAAGTACGAGATGTAGAGTAGAGTCGCAGTGCTACTGAGGATCCTTGGAAACGTTAGCAAGCTGCACCTAACGTCGCATCGTGCCGTATCTACCATCCATATTCTGGCTCTTCAAAGAATGCAAAGAATCCGTGTCCGAGCGCAAGGAGTAGCTGTTAACAATAATTGATTAGCGCAAGCCTGTGGAGAACGGGAGGGTGATCATACTTCACCAAGAATAAGCTTATGCAGCAGCGTTTTTCTCCGATAATTGCATAAAACGAGCAAAATAAGGACAACAACGGCCCCGATGTTGAAACCTTGACTCCACGCTTCTACGACCGCCTGTTCGCGGGTCGTGACGTAGGGGCTGTTTTGGTTCGTCGCCATTTCGACATTGTGGGTGAGCGTTGGGGAAAGCGGGTTCTAGTTCAGTCAGCACGGCATGAAGAAAACGACGTTCCAGGTAGAATAAGCATAAGCGGAGGAAGGCTGATTAATATTACCCATGGGAACTGTAACGTCATTCCTGTCCCAGATCGCAAGGGTTCTTTGTCTTGCCAATGCTTGGCTTCTTGGTGTCGAATCATAGATGGGAGAAAGCAGCTGCCTTGACATAGCTGAACCCAACCTTGTGGTTGACTGTGGGCACCAATCGGGTCAAAGGGCTAGACTTCGTTAAGCTTATGCAGCAGCGTTTTTCTTCGATCCCTTACCCCATAGCAAAGCGGGCACCAAAAACTAAATATAGTTGTTGGCGTATTCTGGAGGTGGGTCACCTCCATCAACTGCATTGAGATCAGGCCAATACCACTGCCCAGCGTTCAAAGGCTAGTTCGGGCTGCGGCGACTATCCCGTGAAATCTCAGATGCATCAGGCTTGGAGCCAGTCGAAGTCTGGCTAGGTCTCGCCTGCTCTCTCCATTCCCGTTTCCTCTGGCGTCTTCTGGCTGACTTGGAAGGGTTTGTAGAAGGAGGTCCACTTGAAGACTCTGTGGGCTGGGTTGATCCGGGAGGGACACCTTGCTTTGGAGATCCAGTGTGTACAGACGGCTCTTGTCGAGGCATCTGAGGTTTGTCTGAAGAAGTCTTGCATTTCAACGAGTCCTTTATAGACAATTCTATCAAGTCCACATCCTCATCGGGGAATAATGGACGCGCAACCTCGGGAAACCTCGTACGATCATCGAGGCCAGGGCACACATCGAGTCCGTAAAAGAGCATGTATTTGCCCCCGTCGTCGTTGAGAGACCAAGAGTTGTTGACAAATGTGTCAGACGGATTCTCAGCAACGATGTTCGCACCAAACTCGTTGTAGGTTCGGACATAATCTTGCGTATGTCGATCGTCCCTGAGACGAACAACTGCCATCAAGAAGTACTCGGACTTACCAATCTCATCCCAGCAGGCGGTTTCCGCACTTTCGCGCTGCTTCCAGATAGGAATTCGAAGAGTTCGAAGGTCGTTGATGCCAAGACGTCGAGACATGATCACATTGGGTGTATACATGACTCTGATGATCCATGGACGACTTGGTCTCGACCAGACCCACTGATGACAGAAGGGAATACGCCCAAATGATTCTTTGATGACCCCCTCCATAGTGCTGGTTGGATCGGTAAGAAGGTCGAGCTTCAACAAACACTGGTTTGCAAATTGTGTTGGAGAGGCCTCGACATATTTAGCGTCCGTGGCACCAAGGAGGCCCTCGAAAAGTAGGAACTCATTTTGGGACCAGAAGGCCTCGTTCATGAGCTCAGAGTTGCAGAGCGATTCAAAGGAGGAATCACAACCAGATATCAACTTGAGCACCTGCTCTCTGTCTCTGGCATCCTCCCTGACGTCTGATCTCTCTGGCCCGAACGGAGACCAAGCATGTCGCAAGATGTGGTTCTTTTTCTCGGCCGCACCGATCCAGTGACAAGCACCGCCATGCTCAAACATGAAATTACTGTAGATGCAGCGAAGTACAACTATCAGACAATCAAGTGCAGAGCGGGCATTGTCCTTGGTAACGGTTGGGTAGCGACATTCGAGGATGTGGCACGCGACACTGAGCTCGTACCCTTTGGTATCGTACATAGTTCGGATATCCATGGTTATCTATTTGACTGATTAGTCGACTCGACAACATAAATATGGGCAATACGAACAGTGGTTGAGATGATGCGGATGAAAAAAGAAAGTTTGAAGTTAGTAAAATTTGTAATGCTGGAGTGCGGAGGCTCCGACATGAAATAAAAATTTCAAATGTTGGTGATGTTCAGGTGGCACTGCAAACACACGGTAACCAGTGCAGGCAATATTCTTAGGCAACAGCGCAAACCCTTTTGTAAATACACTGTAAAGCGTTCCCACAGGCCCCTGTAACCCATTCTTGCAGCTCCTAGGTAATGAGCAATTCTTATTCTGCACCCCTGCAGCTGGTGTTCAGAAGCGTGCTGAAGATGAAGCTGCCAACAAGTGTTTGATTCGAGGTGGCTTCACTGGTACTACTTCAGCTGGCCCCTCTTCTACACACGAGGCTGCCACTACGGCCGATGCCACTTCCGATGCTACTTCAGCTGTAGAGACTTCTACAGGCCCTACGACCGACGAAAAGACTGTAGAGTCTACTGGAACAACTTCTTCTGAAGACAAGACCACCGAGGCTACTACCACACAACCTGATACTGTTTTGCAAACCACCACACCAAGCACTCTCATTACCACCACCAGGGCTTCTCCTAATACTATCACATCCGTTGTGACAACCGATCCAGCGGCCACTAGCGAGGAAGTCCGTACCTACTACCCTTGCAATATCTTTGGCGGACCACGCGTCGCGAACCCATACTGTCAATGCAGCACCACAGTCTCCGGCAAGCAATATGTCACTTCGGCTTCTCTGATCGACAACAGCTGCGAGGCCTAGACCTCCTACCCGTCCCCTGTTATTCCCGTTACCGACGCTCCAGTTACCCAAGCCCCAGTGCCGACTCCCTTCACGGAGACCAACGATGGTACCGTTTTGGTCTACTCAGCCTACACTCTGAGCTACTACATGGCTTATACCCTCCATTTTACAGCAACGCGTGGTTACGTCGTACCATCAACTGTTTCGACGCCTTTGCCTTCTCAAACCGCTATTGATAACGACGGCGGTGGCCAGTGTGGAACATCCGACGGCTTATCCAAGAAGGGCTTAGGTGAGGCCTGTGATAGATCCATTAATGAGTTCGATGCCGATACTGTGTATAAGGGTTACGCAACGCGATACAGTCGATCCAACAAGGGTATCCTCATGGCTGCTTCGTTCGGTCAAGCTGCTTGTATTGCCAAGTTTGAGTGTGATGATTATGGCATTGGTATGAAGGGCAGTGATATTATTGCCGCTTGTGAGAATGCCAAGAAGAATGATGGTATCTGGGTGTGTGGACATATTCGTCTATCCAACTCATGCAGTATCGTGATAGACTACTGCACAAACTCACGTCTTTACTGTCCCCTTGACACTTTATGGTCTAAAAAATAATTCCTTATGAAATTTGTAATGCACATCATCTAAAACCCTAATAATCGAAAGAATTGTCCCTGGTCGCAGTCGACGGGTGTCGTTAATGGAGTTATGGCTTTTGAACCAGGGGGCAGTTCCTGACCTGAGGGGACAGTACGGAAGTGCTAAAGACTACGAAAAGTTTAGGTCAAGCAATGAAATGAAACAAGTACTAGAGGTGGCAGCTCATAAGAGACAGAGTTAAACAACAGAAAACGATCGGTGAAATCGTCGTTGAAATCGGTGTTAATACCGATCCAAGTCGATATGGTGTTTCTATTTACTATTGTATCTATGCCACTCATCTAACACTTAAAGTGTACAATATAGTGGCACTTTAAACTCTTAAATAGTTATTTCAAAGAAGCAGCAGCCATAGCTATATAACCCTACTTCCGTTACGTGATTGACGTAGAGCAGCATCGCCTTAATACCCTGTCTATAGCACGACATCTCAGTAATCATTAGAATATAAAGTACAAGCTATCAGATTCAGTTGCACTACCCTTATACTTGTCATCCGAGGCAAACACGCTATGAAGTAAATATGGCTTTGTGATATGCTTGCTCAGGGTGAGAGGCTAGAGCCGCGCTCTATTGAACTCGATGTCCCAGAGTGAGGCTTTTCATGATAATAATCTACGAATCGTCGATGCTCTGCGAGTGGTCCGTATTCACTTTCTCTGGGTCTGTCTGTACAATAACGTAAGAAATGTCAGTCTATCCCACTAAGTGAGTCAAGACATAGGACGCATGTACATCTTTATAGACCACTTGGCAATACAGTACATGAATTAGTGCTTTCATCGTTATGGAATCAGCGCCGAAAATGCCATTCATTCACTGAAATTCGCTAAATACCTGCTGGCAGTGCAGGCAGCCGGCAAGTTAGGCGGCACCAGGCACCAGGCACCAAGCAACATGCACGTGTGTAGCAGCATTCATGCCAACAGATTTTGAAATTTCTTTTTCTTCAAAACATCAAACTTCACAACTACCCTTTGCTCCCTCCAAACCAGTAAGTACATTACAGCTATTATTTAGCTATTTTTACTGTATCTAACGTATCATTTCTATAGAACAACGCATTCAAAATGGTCAACCACAAGTACGGCAAGGGTAGCTCTCGCAAGGGAATCTACAAGCCTCAACGCATCATCGCTGAGGAACAGGCTCTCAAGCAAGCTCGCCGCCAGCAAGCTGCTCTCCAGCAGGCTGCTCCGACTGGGCCGAATCCTGCTCCGACTGGGCCAAATCCTGCCCCAGCGGAGCCAAAGGCCCCGAATCCTGAGCCCCGTCAAACCGGTGGCACACAGGATAGGGTGCCCCCTGCGTCCCGTGGCGGCTTCCAACGAAGCAATCGCGGTGGCTTCAAGGGACCTTTCACCAAGCCCTTGGACAGAGGCGCCCCTAAACCGGCGGCCGACCTCAAGAAAGTCCATGAGGCGCAGAAGGTGGAGGTCTCTGACCGTCTGGGTCGTACCATGACCAGGCTCGTCAACACCTCCGTCGGTGGTGGCAATTCCACCCAGTGGGTTGCCGATTCAAACGACGGAGGGTTTTGGGGTGTCGGCATGGATCCCCAATCCGTGGTATACTTGATGGAGCGATTGAAGAAGGAAAGCAAATCTTCTTCATTTGGCTTCCACTTGATACCCAACAATCCAGAGATGTTTGACGACGTCGCGAACAATGCAGTTCAAAAGCGCGTTGTGAACAACTCTGGCCGTACAGATGACGGCAAGCCCCAAGGCCTCCCCCCGGTTGAAGGATCTCTCAATCAGGCGAAGGCTGAGGAGGATTGCCCTTACTGTGATAGGAAAGGGCATGCTCTGGTTGATTGCTTTTGCAAGTATCCAAAGGGTGAGCTGTTTGGCTGTGTCTGCTGCAACAGCAAAGAACACCTGGCGGATGACTGCATGCTCTTCCGGAGCATGAACCTCGCCGAAAAGGTTGACTGGCTCGTTGTCAAACGAGCCAACAAACCTCCTGTCCATACGGCGGAGCCCTGGTATGTCACTCTGCATAAGTACTGCATGAGTGAAAGCTTCGATAGAGAAGCGTTCCGGGGCTTCCCCTGGACAATCGAGTTTGCTCGAAAGATCTACAAGGGCGTGCCGAATAGTGATACACTCACTACACGCCAGAGGAAGTTTGACGAAGCCCGTAAGAAGATCAAACCTCTGGTTGATCCTCTTACGAGAGGCTTTGAAGAGGTTTCGTCGACTTACTGGCAACCTCTCGGTTTGCCTTGGCCTAATGCCTTCAAGTCCAAGGACGTCGTGTCTCAGGATGTTAACATGCTGAGTATAGACGACCTACAGGAGGATGATGCAATCGAGTCATACATGAATCAAAAGGCTCCATCGCCTGAGCCTGAGCCGTACGGCGATGAACAGGAGGATGATGTAGACTTCAATTAATTCACCTCCTGGCCCTCATCTCTCCAAGTCGTCGCCTATAGGAAGCCGTTGAGGCAGCCTTTACGATGCTCCACACAATAGTGTGCAGCATCAGTCAATGCAATGTGTGTCTATTGTTGCGCTGACAGCACGTTGGTTGTCGGCGCAACAAATTATCGTCGGCACTTCATGAAATAGAAGCGGGCTCATCCTCGGTATGTCGCTGTATCCATGTGTATACCTGATTGCTAACCTTTTGTCAGTAATGTATTAGATGATCCCCTGGTTCCATTCGACAACCTTTTCATGATATGCCATTTATGAGGCTTGCCCCCGATCCCGCCTCATTGCGCTTACCGATAATCATGACCGACCGATTTACTACAATGCCAATTGGCTAAACACGTCGCATTTCAGAGTTAGCTCCGTATCGCACGCGATGCATGAGTGAAACACCGGCAAAAGGAGGAGTTGCATCCAAAGTACCGGCATAGCGATTTGGGCATGTGGGAGTACTTGGATCGAATGGGAACTTAGGTGATTCGGATGATCGACCGTATTCAGACGGAACATAGGGTTGAGTTATGATGGAGTTATGTTTTATAGTATTACATGCTTCTGTTAGTAGCCCAACAATTGAGAAACATAACTACTTATTGGATTGCGAGACAAATGAAAAGCGACTAGGATTATTATATGAAATGTAAGTTAATACATGTGGCCTGTAACAGATAACAGGAAAAAGTTCATGGTAAATAAATGCTGAGGTTGTGAATATGGCTGGCAGTTGGCAGGCAGGCAACGCGCACGAAGCGCTAGCGTCAACAATATTAGAGCCCTGCATTCTGCATTCTGCTTTCTGCATTTCATTAACATCATCATCATCATCACCACACTACCCGAGAACCAAGTATATGTCCGTTCAATACAATATATAGTATGTGTAACTAACGTTTTATCACTTACAGATATGAGTCTCCCTACTCTCTTCAAAGTCGAAGAGTTTCTGCGACCTTTTATGGTCACAAATCCTGCCGACCGACTCCGGTTCGGCCACATCACGATCCCGCCCTACCGGTTTGGCAAGGAGGGTCTGATTGACTCGGTTCGACGCATACACGATGCATCTCACCACAAGATGCTGTTTATCGTCGCTCCCGATGTGGAGGAGTTGGAGGATGATGACAGCAGTGATCCCTCGGTGACACCGTCTTTCTCTCTACTCTTGGACGCCATTCGAGTGAACAGAAGCGGCAATGGATGGGTGTCTTCCGAGAGTCAAGATCCACATGTTGAGTGGATAGATAATAAGTACCTACCGCGGTCTATCACTCTGATCTTGTGGCTCGACCCTGAAATGTCTGCGAACTGTGCTCTGGCTCTGATTGGCATTGTCAAATGGGCTACCCAAGTTTCCCAAACTGACGGTGCCGATGTCAGTGTGTTGACCATGGCTGTTGGGAGGGACGACATACTGTCCAAGGTTGTCTCCCTCATCTCTCCATCTTCCATTGTCACGCATTTCGACCTGAATGCAGAGACTCCACAAGAGCCTCTCGCAGGTAGTATGGTACATGAAGGACAAAGCCTTGCCACTGTTGCAGGGCATATCCTCAAGTCCTTCCGGGCGGCGCCAAATCACAAGCGCCTCGTCATTTCATTCGACTCGGGCCTTCGTCAACAACTGATGGGCCAGTTTCAGAATGAGGAAGTACGGTCCTTTGAATTCATATGTATCAACGTAAATGCTTCTAGCCTTGCGTTGCAAAACTTCAAACGGCCTCTCAAGGGATGCTTGACGCGCGTGGTTACCTTCACCTGTGCGGCGTCCCTTTTACCTTTTGAGTTCAAGGAACTCGACGAAGTTCACCTCGTACTGGGGTGCAACATTCTACGCGACAAGGTTTGGGATGATGCCTCTGCCCAGGTGACCACAAAATCTCGTCCCACCTCGGAAGAAGAGCGTCGGCTCCAGCTCTGGTGGGCTCGCCAGCCTTCTACAAAGGGCAGGTTTGTGTACATCCCGGCTGCTACGGCCCAAATCTTTGCCAAGAGCGGGCCTCGACACCATCTTGTCGAGAACGCTCACATTGGGGGTTTCGTAGCGTCAGTTATTGACCTTGTCGCATGGGGGATAAATTATGAGTCAGTTGGAAGGATTTTCATCCGACACAAGCTCAGATTATTGGAGATGAGAGAACGTCTCGCGTATCAATGTATCATAAATCTCCAGAATGACGGCCTTGCTTTGTCCGGGACTGAGGCCGCTATATTCAGGGCGATGTTGATGTATTTCGAATACGATCACCGTCTCGCTTTGATGGTTGCCCTTGATTGCGACCCCATGGTTCGCGTTGTCAAGGTGTATATCGCTGTTCTTTTGATGCATGGAGTCACCGATCTGGTCGAGATACAAAAGACTCAATCGGGAGATCCCAAGATTCGAAGAACTGTCATGGAGTTGTGCCATAGGCTTAGCCCCTCCTTGCGAAACAAAGGAGTTCTGTGGCTTGTCCTTGGCCTTCTTAGCCATGGCGTGAGACCTGCCACACCAGGTGCCGCGCAGACCCTTGGAGCAGCCAGAGAAGTCCTCTCGTTCGCGCAATCCAATCTGGGAAAAAGGACTGATCTAGTCGACTCGATTTTGTCTATATTGAATGTGTTAGACATTGAGCTCGACATTGAGCTCGACAGGGATGTGTCATGGGAGTTTAATAAGTTGAATGCGGATGCAGAGATACAACTTCAACGCCATCTGCTCCGTTCTTTCATTTATCAACTCACCATGGTACACTACAACAAGGTTGATGGGGAGAGAGGACCTGAGCACGGCCATAACTTCAAACTTTTGAACAAATTTACAAATTGTCGTATGGTAGTGCCAAAGGGCCAGTCTCTGACCACCTTGTTCAATGCTGCCTTTCTGATCAAGAAGGGTGACGACGTTGCCTATGCCATTGCGCATGAACTAAGCGCAACTATGGATGGCACAATCTTTGGCAGGTTCTGGACATCTATCTCAAGAGAACTTGTCCAAGAGTGGATGTCTCAGTGGTGCGAAGACATGAACTATTTCCACGTCCTCAACACTGGTGTTCAGCATTCATAGGCAAGTGAATTTGCCAGATTCTGACATTCTGAATCCAAGTAGAGCTCTGAAAGGAGCTGTACTGATTATTGTTTTACCGGACAGGGACAGCACATCTGTCCAATGTCGAGTGCGGACTGAATGATGTACAATTTAGTATGCAACTAATAGTTATTTATATAATAAAATAAGTCATTCTAACTGCTTCACTCAAGATGTATCAAGTGCAATAAAGGTTAAAATACTGCAGTATTTAAGTCAATGCACTAACCTCTGTTTTACAGTTCTTAAAAGGCAGTAATTACTAATAGATACTTGCTCATGTAACTGTCTCATTCGGCATATCATCCATGTCTGCCATTATATAACGTATAATGCAGGTTTACAGGGCCTGCTCTAGTCTTAGATAAATATTGCTTATAAAGTATTTTATTCAGGGAGTGAGATATATACATGTATATATAGAATTGAAACTAGTGCGAATCTCATTTAACTACCAAACCTAACCGCTGTTGTTACACCAGACTTGTAGTATTTAACTTAGAAGGGTTGTATTAATTCAGTCTCCCATGCAGCTACAGATATTTATTCCATCCAGCACAGCAACTGTCTAAGCAACCTCTCGGGTCTGTACTTGAGTCTTTTGCTCCTCCTCCTTGGCGTCTCCGAAATGGATTTGCTTCTCGACAGCAGCGGTTGCCTTTTCCTTGAGCTCGTCGTCCTCGAAGACTGGATCTGTTAGCTATTGAACGAACCGAAGGATTGAAATACATACGGAAAGCAAGTTCCTCGAGGGTGCGGCCGCTGGTCTCGGGGTAGAGGAAGTAGATGATAAGAAACTCGAAGACAATCCAACCACAGTAGATAGCCAAGTACTTCCATTTGATCGCATCGAGAGCAATGGAGTTGACGTTAGTGGAGAAGAAGCCGGCGAGCTTTCCAAAGATTTGCTGAACACCAATACCACGAGATCGCATAGCATAGGGCCAAAGTTCGACAAGGTAGGCTGGGCAATGTTAGCGATTTCAATATTTGTGGTTTTAATGACTTACTATATGTGAGAGCATTGTTTCCGATGTTGTATGTTGGTGAGTATGCAAAATAGAAGAACAGCGCAGTGATACCTGCAGCGTTGTTCTTTTGGCCTATGGGAGTCGCCTGGATCTGCTGCAGGGAGACAGTCATAGCGATAAAGGCGAGAAGCATCAGAGTGGCGGAAAGCATATACATGTGTCTACGCTTGAACCGAGGGACGATGAGGGCAAGAGCTGTGGCGTTCATCAAACTCCAGCAAGCAAAAGCAAGGTTGATGCGAGTCTTTGTGTAGTCGCTTGTGTATCCCATGAGCTCGAATAGTTTACCAGAATAGTAACTCAGAAGGGTGTTGCCGGAAAGTTGAGTGAAGAGACCGATAAAGATGGTGACGAGAAATCGACGACGCATACCGGCGGTACGGACAACTGAGAGCCAGGACTGCTTAGAAGCCTCCATCTCGGCTTTGATGGTCTCCCGGATTTGAACAATTTCGGCTTGGACGAGGGGAGAGTTGACGTCGCCTTCGGCGTGATATTTGACGAGGATAGCGGCGGCCTCTTCGGTGCGGTCCTTGGAGATGAGGAAACGGGGGGACTCGGGTAGGAGGCTGGCATTGTCAGATTTGGAAGATGTGGAGGAACATTTTACTTACAAAACAGTAGCAATCTGGATCAGAGAGGGGCAGATTTGCAAAAGAGAAGGGATTCTCCAGGCCCAGTTTGTCTTGATGGAAGTGGTACCCAAAGCGATGGCAGAAGCAAGGATTTGACCAACAAAGTACGAAGAATTGAAAAGTGAGGTTAGGGTAGCTCGCTCCTTGGGGTATCCCAGCTCTCCGATTAGAGCAGCACCAGAGATGATGCAAAAGAGGATTCCAGCTCCGAGAATGATACGAGCGACGATATACATGCCGACTGGTTATGTCAGTATGCTGGAACTATTGCAGACCTGTGTTCTTACCATGCTGAGCAAAACCTTGGATGATGGCACCGACAACCATGATGAGAGAACCCAACATGATGGACCATCTTCGACCGTATTTCTGAGCAAACCAGGGTGCAACGGGGACAGCAAAAATGGAGCCGAGCTGGTAACAGGAGTTGACAAAGCCGAGCATACCAGGTTCGATAGCATATTTGCCTTTGTCGTCCATTCGTCCATCACCGAGATCTAGGCATTTGTTAGTCCATCATGCAGCACACGTTGTTGTGGATGATAGTACAGTGGTGAAAGGTTTGCGAGTACTGCAGAGTGTTGATAAGTTGAGAATCGAATCCGGAAGTCATCTCGACACCCATACAGCAGAAGAACAACCATACGTACATGATACGAAGATTGGGCTTCTTGTACCATGGTGTCTTGTCCTCGTCGACGAGGCGAGTGACGATGGGATCGGCGGCGGAACCAACGTTGACCATGATGGCGGTTTGACTCTTGTTGGATGCAATGCGATGCAAAGGGCGTGGTCCGCTCTACTGGTAACAGTAGCAGTCGGGCAGTCAGTGCTGGAGGAGAAAGACACAAAATATTTCGATGGGGACACTGCAGATCATATTATATACCTGATGCTGGGGTCGTCCCCGGTTAGATAAGATGGAGCTGTAGCTACATGCTACAAGCTACTGCTGCTCTAACGGTAAGATTTCCGATTTCTCCGCACTCAGCAGTCGTCTGGGGAAGAAACATGGAGTCTCCGCACCCAAAACTTGGTTTGACCGCATGTCCATGTTGCATCGCGATGTGACATTTAACGAGTCTCAGTCAGCGACAGGCGCGAATCAGACCAGGCGATTCGTTCGGGTAACATCCCCGGTCGGTTGACACTCACCCGAAAACGGATTCTCGCGCCGAAAGTGAGGAGAGTCAGGCAAACTCAGTAGCGGTTAAACGGACCGGCTGATGGAGTGCTGTGGAGAGTTGGAGGTTTGATTGGATTTAGCTTATGCTTAAAACCGCTGATCATCCCGTCTTTGGTGTGGTTCAAGTTGAGGATATGCCAGATCTAAAACTAGCACCTGACTCTACCGAAATTGCGGGGTTAGTTTGGTCAGACAGGCGCGACTGGAAGCCAAAACGGGCATGGCAGGAACAAAGGAAGGTTTTGGTCCGGCTCCTACTCCTCAGGTGCATTACTCGTCGTATACTTAATTTCTCCATCCATCTGTGCCCAGCATAATAACCACGACAAGGATATAAAGCCTGGATGATCCATGGATTGACAAATCATTTCCAAACTCTATCAATTATACGGCTAAAAACCCAGCAATCAACTTAACCAGCCACTAGAATAAGTTATTTATGTCAGCGTTTCACTGGTTTACCCATTGATGCATGCTTGCATATTTCTCGAAGCCAAGAATTCTCATAAGGCGTGCCACATCCAATGTCGGGCTTTTATTTCTTCTTTAAGCATCAATAGGTTGCATCATTCCCCAATTCTCCTGTCTTCAGCTCGTTAACCGTTCACTTGGTATTCTTAGCTTAGGTGCATAGTCTACCCGCTCTTCAGGCTAAATAGCCATACAAACACCCGGACAACGAGACAACTGTAGTTTACCTTGGCATCCCAGTCAATACCCTGGGAGGGTTCACTGTCAACCCTCCTAAGCTTTAAATGGACGTGGGATGAAGCAGCATTAGGACGCCCGTCAGACGGGTATACTGTTCACCTATTCTACCATTTCCGGATGAATCCTACGACTTGTGTTCTCCCAATTGAGATCCTTGCTTTCTTTTCATGATGATTATAACATCCATTTTCATCCCTTGGCTCATTGTCCTTTTGATCGGACCGAAGGGGTTATGAATTACCCCAGGTCTCCTAGAAAGAACCGGATCCAGTAAAAGATGGCCAGCTGGTGTATTGTATAAAACAAAGGGTCCTTCTACCGAGTGTGATGCATCTGGGGTAAGTGGACATTGGATCAAGGAGGCGAATGACAGCTGTCAATGGTCAAGTCTGGGAACAAGGCTTGGCGGTCGTATAATCCGGGGAAGATTACAGCATGAACTCGTTATTATGGGGTCTCAAGCTAATGAATTCTCGTAAAACGACCCTTGTCCGCTTGTTAATGGTGTTGAAGGGGTGAAACCTGTCTGGCTGGAGGGAATATGAACTCCCTCCCAGGCTGAGACTATAGAGAGTAATAATTTTTGGCCTGTTAGTATTAGGGCGTGTGGTCTAGGGGTATGATGTTCGCTTCGCATCTTTGTCCTGGTTATCAGACGACATGTAATTGCGAAAGGTCGAGGGTTCAATTCCCTCCTCGTCCATTCTTTTAACTTTTTGCTTCATAAATCCATTAATTGCTAACTAAAAGAATTACCGACATCCTAACCCCATTTTTCGCTTTGCTTTAACACTTATGTGCGCCGGTTTGTATAGGCCGTATTGGCTAACAACTTCTTCCCTGGAACTGGGTTTCTAGACAAGCTTGTGATTCCCAAAATGTCTCTTGCTGGCGTGACCTGCAAACATCAGGCCTTCTTGGTATTGTTTCGATCTCCATGCTCGATTTCTTGTGTAACGAATTCTTAGTAATCGTATATATAGTCTAATAATGTTAGGTCTGAAGGATTGATTAAGAGCGCGTGTTTCAATACTCAGCTGAAGTCTGACGCACATTCATGATTGGGTGATGTTTTGTCTGTCTTGAATCATCCTATAGCACAGCTGTCGGAACTTATCACTCAAGCGCATAGACAGATAGTTAGGTATTAAGGGGAGATATCAGTTTAAGTTAAGATACTAAATATAGCTATATTCCTTTAAGCTAGGAAAAGTATATTTTTATTTTAAAAGACTATTATTTATTTTCTAATAACTTTTTTTATATTATATATAGCTAGCTTCTTATCTCCTATATTTTATTTAGCTTATTATAAATTATTTAAATAAGTAATTTACTTAAGTATTTATATTAAATTAAATTAAATAAAAATAATAATACTATATTATAATTAAATATTATATTTATATTATTAATAGAGATAATAATAAAGCTTAATATATTAATAAAGGCTATTTTAATAGTATTATTTATTATAGAATTTCTATAAGTATTATTTATTTTATATTTAATAGTCTTTTAAATAAAATATAAATAAAATATTAAAATTTATAATTTTATTTTATTTAATTTTATTTAAATTTAAATATTTTTATAATATTTTAAAATATATTAAGCTTTAAATATTTCTTTATATTTAATTTCTTTTTTATTTAATTTTTTAACTTTTAATATAATAAATTTATTAATTATTAATTAAAAATATTATTAATACTTAAGTTTTATTTTTTACTTTTTTTTAAATATATATATATAATTTATTTTATATTATATAAAGTACTTTATATAATATAATTTACTTTATATTATATAAATTACTTTATATAATATAATTTA
>NC_031953.1:2506067-2569558 GCF_000303195.2 Fusarium pseudograminearum CS3096 | reverse complement strand
GGGGGGGGGGGCTGAGTAGCTCACTGGCGACTGCTATTATTGAAGCGAAGGGAAAATCAAGGGACTCTTTCTGTTTTTCTGTTGATGGGCACAACCACTCAAACGTAGGATGCAGGAATGCTATTTCATAGAAGACCAACACGACAAATCATTTATTCGTCCATTTCGGACAGGACAAGTATGGACTGCAAGTTATTGTGCCTGATTCATGCAAGAATATGGGATCATGGGCTACCACAGCATAGCATAGCATAGCATAGTAGGCAGGCCAGCAAGCGAATAAGATCTTTCAGTTTTTCTTGGTCTGGATGATTTGCCTCACTGCATCCACGTGTCAGTCCGTTCAGCGGATAGACGATATGTAACGTATAACATGGTCTGTGTGATGATGTAGATTACACTTGTTTTACTTGAGACGATGAGTGTACTTGCCTCGTGCCGCCCGTTAAAGCCAGTTCCGTGTTGAGGCTGTGCTCGGGGCTCAGGCGGTAGGTGATTGGGTCCACTATGTCCGGACCCGCCACCCCGGATACCGGGATCCACGGAGGGGCAGTAATAACCAGCATAACGAGGGGCTCACCGTAATCCCGTCGACCTTAACCCCTGAAAGACCCGTTGAGTTAATCACCATTTGACGCCATTATAGGAACGAACCGCCGGGCAAGGGTCCAGAAACAAGGTTGATTTGGCCTGTTTTGAATCGGTGTATGTCTGCGGCGTGGGACTATCTCGCGGCGATTATCCTCCGCCAATCTCATCGCCGTTTTTGTCCACAGCGGCGGCAGCAGCACATATTGTGATGTACCGCTTGTATGGAGTTCCAACTTTGCCACATCTGTTGAGGAAAAAGTACCCTGTAGCCTTGATAGGAAAGTCAGCATTGTAAATGTAACATATTCGAAAGCGTTGCCCCGCGTGGTGTTGCAATATCTGAGTGGCTACCTAGACTTGAGACTGCGTTCTTTCTATATACAAGGGGGGTATGCGTACACTTCAATAGTGTGTGTCCACGGGAGTGTTTAAAATGCAAATGGACTGATTTCTGTTTGGATAAGTGTCTGTAGTTTGAGTAGGCCATAAATAAACACATCACTATTGTCGACTTCCTTCAATACGGGTTGCTACTCGTTGTACGGAGATGCTAGAGCTCGCTAGTAGCGGCTTACGCGTGTCCTCTCGAACACAGTTAATGCGCTGTCCATGGGGTTCCAGAGAAAAGTATCCATTGGGGCGAACGATGGACGACAGACCCCACACGATAGACATGTATGTTGTTTGGACCTTGGAGCAACACGAGAGAGGCGAGTCAATAATTGGGCCTCCAAGTTGTAAAAAGTGCCAAGTTGACGCGTGTTAATGCTCTCAGCTACTAGTTGTAAGCCACTCACTGGCACAGATCGGGTTGGCCCAACGTTGCAGGCAGGAAGGAGTGTGAATAGCACAGCGCCTGTGTGGAGTAAAGATAGCGAGCGTCAAGGTGGTAGTATTATTAAGTGTGTTCGTATAGATATTGGTAAGTGATTGTACAAGAATATATGCATGTGTAAATACATGGCCCGAGAAAGATGGTGTACTGCTGCTGCAGGCGGGTTGTTTGAGGCCAGAAGGAGTGTCGCACATATAATATAGGTGAAAGACTCCATCCCATATCAGCGATGTCTGGACGTTTGTCCAAGAACCTCCTCACTTCTTGGCCCAGGAGCGACATCCATGGCTCCTCGCATCGACAAAGCAAGTCAACGCATGTATGTCGTCCAACTCGGCAACCTACCGCAACAGAACAGTTGATTAGTCCGGATAACGCGGATTCTCTCGGGACGCCGGCATGTTCGATACAAAAGCGACTGTGAGATCCAACCACTCCCATTTGAACTCCATCACCATTCGATCTAAATCATCCCCTTCCATGCTCTCAAAAGGGAGAGGTGCAATCAATTATACGCCTCCGTTTTCGTGGCCCCCCTTCGCTGTGGTCATAAATATTATGCTGATCCATTAATTCGTGTCAACCTGATCTTTGCTTTCCAATCACTTTTCCGACAGTGAAGAATCATGAACTTCTCTCTTCCGGCGTTCTGCCTCCAGCAGTCGGTGATGCCGTTTTGAGATGCCTTTGCATCTAATTCTTCATGTCTGCCGTGGTCTTGCCGTTGGCATGGCCATTTGTGCTGCCGTTGACCTTGGAAGAAGGGCTGGCAACCTCGTCATCCTCAATCTCACCGTCATCCTCATCCTCGGATCGGTCATCTTGAAGATCGTTCTGGCTGACGAATCGCCAGGCAATTCGCGCGATACAGAAGAGCCAGAAGAGGTTCAGAGCCTGAAGAGCACACAGAAGAGAGGCAGTAATGACCTGGGCGATACGGCACTTGTACTGCTGGGTTTCCCAATTCAGCTCAAAAGGTCCGACAGTCTCGAACTCAGTAAAGAGTGACCAGATGATCTTGAGGTTGAGGTAGTGGCGCAGGTAGATCCAGGCCATCATGAATACTCCAAAGTAAGGGCCTACAAGGGGAGAATCGATGTAGTTGAGTGTCTTGGATGTAGCCAGGAAGAAGTCACTGATATCATGGGTAGTGTAGACGGCCAAACCGATATAAGTGAAGTGGAAGCGATAGCTCAGGCCAATGAGTCCAAGGGTAACGATGTGATGGCCAACGAGCTCCTTGAAGTCCTTGCGAGGCTTCTCCATGCCCAGAAGAAGAACAATGGCTTGCTGGGACCAGTAGGCGGCCTGGAAAAGGTAGTAGAACTTGACAGGTGCCAGATTGGTTAGGTGGGGGAAGCCATCGTACATGCCGTAGGTGTTGAAGTACCACACAGGAGTGTGGCTCATGACCCAGAGACCAACGGGTCCAAGGACGCCGAAGTAAATAGCAGTGTAGACTTGTTCCATGAAACGAGCCTTTTTGCCACGACTGAGACCATAGTAACGGGCCAGAGGTGAAAGGAGCTCCTGCATGATGAACTCGCGGGTGAAGGACAAGACAATCGTATAGAATGAGACAAAGGCGAGATCCCAGCGACCCTTTCCGTACCGGGCTGGCGCACTCAAGTCATCTTGTGGCAGCTTGTAGGACAGGAAGATGAAGTTGTGAATAGGGTTGGATTCGGTAGGGTTGAAGGCATATCCGACGAGGAAAAGGGCGAGGAGGACGGCAGGGAGGACCCAAGTATGCTTGATCATTGTCTGTTTGGCCCGGGCGATCAAACCGCGAGCACGACGTCTTTTCGAAAGACGCTTTCGCCCATCTGACTGCATCAGAGACATGTTAGCTAAAGAACAGCAAGTGGTGAACGCCGAACAGAGCAAAGACATACAGTAGCATCGAGACTGGCACGACTGGAAGCCAATGCCGGCGCACCTGTGTCACCTCGAATCTCGCCGCCCAAAGCGCTGCTCTTACGCCGCTTTCGGGCGTTGTTGATGGCGTCCTGGGTGGCTGTGGTGTTGCTGACCGACGCCGATGAAGTTGCCTGGTGACGCTGATGCAGCTGGTCGTTTGCTGTGTTCAACAGCGGGAAAGGTTCTGAGCCCGACATTCTCGCCTATCGTATGCTACGTTTCGATGTGTAGAGATCACAAATAAGTTGTCTTGGTTTGTGGTGGTAGACGTTTGCACCCCTATTTTCGTAAACAGTAGCGCAAAGGCGGAAGGATATGTTTCAGTCGCAAAGAGGATGGAAGAAGGATAGGTCAATATATATGAAGAAAAGGAACGTGACTTTTGCGCGACTCGCGGCTCTCTTCTCCCCTATCTTGATTTTGTAATGAAGAAGGAGAGGCAGCCAGGTGACTGTGAAAAGAAGAGATGGGATGAGAAGAGCGATGAAGAGAGAATCAAGTTGCGGATTGTGCGGGATCGTCGCCCGCTGAACAAGTTGTATTAGAGGGAGATGTTAGTGGAGGGGAGATTTTTAGGTGGGTAAGCCGAGACGGGAGAGGATTCGATGATTGGCTTGGCAGGGTTGCCATTGTGCCTTCCTTCCATCTGGGTTCCATCGACAGGATGGCTTGAGCACTGTAAGTCGGTCTGGGAGACTCTTCACTTGAGGTTTTACGCAGACGCCGTTGGAATTGCTTTATATATATATAAACATTCCATGTAAAGGCTTAAGCTTACTCTTTTAAACTTTACGGTTCCTGTTTCTCTAAACGTTTTCTGAAGCAATCGCTCGTGTTGAATGCTTCTACAGGCCCCTCTAGAAAACAAGGGGATCTCCACAATGTGGGACAGGGACACTCTAGGCGTCCGCGGGCTCCAAGATTAAGATTATCCAAGCGTTTCTAGTTGATCTGACCTGGCCAGGGCCGGTCAGCTCCGACTTCAGGGGGGACATGTCACTAATTTTCTCTTAGAATTTGTTGATATGCTGTTTCAACATTAGGTCTCATATTTTCTATTCGCTTTGTAGAAAAGGTCACGTATAACGAACAAGACCGGTGTCAATAAACACGACAAGTTGGTTGTCGATACACTCCCCCCTTCCTGCCATATTTGATCATCCATCGCATTGTTTTCGCATTGATTCATGCGCACCTTTATGTGTTCCGTCATCCGAGCGTACCGAGAATCATTTGTTTTTCGCTCTGGCACATGCTCACTTCATTTGCAGCTGACATGCGCCAATACGTCATGCCGAAATCTACTTTTGACCGTCAGCAATGTAACCCTTTTACAGTCTTAATTGCATTAACCAGCCCTCACTTCAGAAAGCATCTCTTGTGTAAGTAAAGTTGAACTCATAATCTAAAACAACTAAACGGCCTGCCTGTCTTGCTCAACCGCTGCCGTCTTTGATTGTCATATAATATCATTGGATCCTATATAAGTCGCTGTCAAGTAATTCCGAGTGCAGTATACAAAGCTCTTTCAAATGGAGCATGTGCACTCGTCCAGTTCCATCAATATAACGCCATAATTCTTGCTTGACGCCTGAGCCCATGCAGTATATACAGAGCTCTGAATGTGGCCGTCATATTTGTAATTCCCTCCCATATATATACATTTGAGGAATGATGCATTCATTCCAGGGGTATCATTCATACACACCATCCCAATGCCCGTTCAAACACCAGTCTTTTTTTTTTAAAAAAAAAATTAAAAAATTTCAACAGAAAACAACGCCTCGCTCGATGCACAACTATCAGCACACAAAATTTCAGGTCGCTCGGCGGGTTCCCGGCGAATCTGAATCTTGTCTCGGGTGATCCAAAGAGGACCTATCCGATAACGAACCATCGTCAGAGTCATCGTAGAAATCGTCTTCGTTGGCCGGTCTTGGACGGACGCCCCGCCAAAGTGGTGGATTGTTAGGCGGAATAGGCCCATTCCCTGGACTGCCCGAGGATGTGCTTCGACTCCTGTCTAGATGTCCCACTTCTCCTGACGCATCCCTCGATGCGCTACTCTGACTGGTCGTGCTGTTGTTGTGGTTCGCAAAAGGATGCCTGCTTGACGATTGCGGTGATTGCCGGTCTGTGGTGTTAAGTTCCTCCTCCTCCAGAACCTGCTGCAGGGCGGCTCCTCTTCGGGGAGGAGCCGGTATGACCGTTACGGGGAGGCTCTCAGTGTTGGGAGCTGTTCGCATGCGATCTCGTAGTTTCTCGGCTTGGTTTGCTGCAAAGTCCTCTAAACGACCCTTTAGATCCCATCGGCTGGAACTGTTTGCCCGTCCTTCACGAGCGACTGCTACATTGCCGTCTGAGCGTTGAGTCACATCCGTCGACGCATCCTCGTTTGGTCGATTTAAAGTCGAGCTGGCAAAAGTAAGATTTCGCCAACCGCCTCGAGTTGGTGAATTTGGCGAATTGGCTTCTAAATCTACAGATTGCTGTGACATGGGTGGCACGACAATACTGTTTTGCAGAGAGGCAGGGGCCTGATTGGAAGAGCTGGATTCGTCGTTCAGTTGTTGGCTTGGAGGCGTGCTGCTTTGCTGACTCAAGTCAACCACACTAGGAAGTGGCATAGGATCGGGGGTTCGTGAAGTTGTCTCTGAGGGTGCCTGGTACCTTACAGCATAAACTGTGCTCGCAGCGCTGGCCGTATCTGCACGACTAATAGGTGTAGCAGCAGGTGCCGGTCGGGTCGGCCATATCACAGGCCGCAATCCTCTGGCTGTCCCTCCCTGTAAAGGTTGATCAAGTGTTTCGGCAAATGCACCATTGTTCTGGCCGCGATATCTGTTGGCAATAGAAGAGACAGTCGGCCAGCCGTTGACGGAAGTCGCAGACATCTGTGGCCGATCTCCATCGCTACCACCGCCTGAACTGCCGCCTTTTCTGCTCTTGCGATTACGGAGCCATGGGAACTCGGATGCGTTGATTTCGAGAGTATCGTCTCCGTCAAAAACTTCTCGGCCGAGAATACCATCCTTCTTCTCCTCGCGTTCCAAAGCCTCAATCCTTTCCACCCATTCCCATACAACAACACTGGCGGCTGCGGCACCAACCCATCGCACGTAATCTCCCCACCCAGTGAAATCAGGCTGAGAGATATCGAGAATGAAGAAAACAACGGGGATCAGAATCGAAATAAGAGAAATGATGGCGACGAAGCTGATGTTTTTCATAAAAGGGTGATAGAAAGAGTAACGCTTCTTCATTAGCGCAAAGTAGACAACCCAGGCGGCGTACAGCAAACCGAGGGAAAGCTGGAAGAGGTAACTGAGGGCAGGGACTGGGTGAACAAAGTTCTTGGGTCGCGCGGTTGTGTTGATGCCGTTGTCCGAGTATTTGAAACTGGTAACAGCACTGAAGACAACGTCAAGAGTGATGAGCGCGAACGCAACCCATTTGATAATGATCTTTTCTCGGTGTCTGGGAAAGAGTCGAATAAGAGTTTGGGCTTGGGCCAGCCATAAAAACGTATCGGAAACGAGTCGGATGACCTTGAGTTCCACGCTGTTCATCACTTCGTCCTGTAGTTGATGCGCATTCTGAATCCCCCACGTATACTGACTTTTAGCTACTCTGAAGGTGTCGGCCGACGCGATGGTTAGTGATATGGCGACGGTTAGAGCGGCGACTTTCTGTAGCCATGGCCGACCACCAATGGTGACGCTGTTGTTGGAGCTGTGAGTGAAAGCGGATTTTCGGCCTAGGTAAACAATTCCTCCGTCAAGGAAAGATCGGGGAGTAACGAAGAGCATGATGACCAGCATGTACGCAGTGACAGTAGTCGCGGCGAGGGCGTAACAGATTGGAAAAGTAGAGGCGTAAAAGGGATCGCGGAAGTCTGAGAACTTCGGACTGCTGTCTGACAGTTCATGCTGAGTGAGACTGCTCTCATCGCCTGAAGCAGCGTATGTCACATGGACTTCGGCTCGAGGGGAAATATCGTGAGTCGGGCATGGTATTTGGTATACCGCGGGTTCGGTCAATATCGTAGGGACGCCATCGAGTCCCAGTGTCATAACTCCACTGTCAGGTAGAAGCGTTGTCGTGCAAAGGGAAGGGGGCGCCGTTATGGTCGCGCTGATCAAGCCGGCGGCGGTCATGATTGCGGCTGGCCCGTTGTTCAGTTAGGCAGTGTAATTGAACGGCCAGCCGCGAGTTGAGTTGACGGTTTTCGCGAGTTGGAATCGGATTCAAGTTCGGGATCGCTCAAACGGTCGCCATGGGAGGCACTTTTCCGGAAGTAAGCGACACTGTGATATCGGCCGGAAACTCTTTCGCAGTAGACTCGTAATTGAATGCGGCTGAATGTGACAGTTTTCGACGGTTGCCGATTAAGAAAACGAGTGTGTTGAGGCGCGGTTCGGAGGTGATCGTGGGGGGGGAA
Organism: Fusarium pseudograminearum CS3096; assembly: GCF_000303195.2. Taxonomy (NCBI): domain Eukaryota; kingdom Fungi; phylum Ascomycota; class Sordariomycetes; order Hypocreales; family Nectriaceae; genus Fusarium; species Fusarium pseudograminearum. The sequence continues at coordinate 2,561,771 of NC_031953.1, read as the reverse complement.
ACTGGGACGGGAGGATTCTAACGCGGGCTGGACTGGTTGGATCTAGCTTCCAATCTAATAAAAGATACTTGTGCAGTATTCGTACAGTACAGTACAGACAATACAGTACGGTTGAGAGAGAGAGTAGGGGGTACGTGACTGATTATGGCGGGCCCTTACCTCTTAACGGAAGGAGGCGGAGTCGATTCGAGTCGGGGTTTGTTTCTCTTACTGATGGCGGACGGGGATAGAACAGGAATTGATTGACAGAGAAATAAGCTGAGTGTGGTATGTATAGGATGGGATGAAGTGAGACGTGGTAGAGTTGATTAATTGTACTATGAATAAGCCTTGATGGGATAGTAGCAAAACAAAGGTAGGTCCAGACTCGACAGTGACGATGAGAGTCAATTGAAGTCTTGGCCTCGTCGCCGACTATCGATTCTCGCGTGGGAGGCCTGCAGTAGGAGCTTTCTTGGAGATCGGGCAATATGTAGTGGCGATCTGGAAGAGTCGAAGAAGTCTTTTAGATGCCAATACACACTAAGCTTTAAGCACACTTCTCTCGTATTAAGAAGAAGTAATCGCGATAGTGAAAAAGAAAGAGAAAAACAAGTTGTTTCTGATGCTTAGGCTACAGGCAAGAGAAGAAATTTGGCACGACAATTAAGCTCTTGGTCCGTTCGTTTTTGTTCGCGTCACTAGAGAGATTACAGTTGATTTACTGTGGAACAATCAGGCAGAGAGACGGAGCACAATTCTGGGGATCTCCTTGTTATGGGATGACTGGGTAAGGATTCCCGTCTTCTCCCTCTGTTTCCTCCTCTCTCTTTGTTTAGCGACGCACTGTATGATCGCGGTGTGTTGCAGTGTCAGATGCTTGAGCGGCATTTATCACTCTATAGCACAGTACAATACGTATTACCAACAGAAGACTGAGAATAGGTAAATGTATATATCGCTGTGCATTGCGCGGGCTGTCGTTAGCAATTCAATTACACTGCAATTAACAATCTGCAAAACCGTTCTCGGGTCAGCGGTTTTGGCTGCGCGCCCAGAACCAAAGGAACCTGCCACGAGCTTGTAAACTTCCGGATGGTTCAACGGCAATACCGAACCCATGGACGGGCCAAAACTGTCCGTAACTGTAGGTACTGAACACAGTGGCAGCGTAGCCTGACAGGGTTGACAAGCGACAGGGCTGGAATGGAACTGAACCTAAAGAGAGGCAGACCCCTCTCCAACCCCCAAAAAATCATCGAGGCCCTGATGAGCGCTCAATTTATCCTCTTTCGTCTGAATAGCCCCAATTTCTCAAACAATAGGGATGATCGCTAGCAGTTATCCACCCCGCTTCTTGTTAGAGAAAAATCAGGGTACTGGCGATAGCCACGGTTACAATGTGAAGTGTGAAAGTAAACATCACATCTTCGACAAGATACTGTGTATAAAAATACAATTCCAATTTCCTGTGCTCACGCTCCAAGCATCTTTTATCGTCCAAGAGATCGGATATTACTGCTTTTAGTATCTTCATGTTCACCAAAATATCCTAGGTAGCTCCACATTTGACAGCCTCAGCCGCAGACTAAAGACACACTGTGCAATCCTGGGGTTGGCAACCTCCAGTCTTTCCACAAAATTAACCTACTAGCAATACATAACAGCCCGTACAGTTGCGAATGATTGATGGATATATTACCGATCGACTGGCAATAACATAGCCTCGTGGCTAGATCTGACCCCTTCAACTTAAACTTTATGCCGAACCTTATACTGACAACAAATAACACGAATCACCCAACCTCATGCTCAGGTGAAAAGACATTACCTCACGTGGATGGATAGTGGAACCCGACTATAAAAATATGGACTTGCAAGAACTAGCCAACTTTCTATTCATCTCTCCATCAGTCCATCGAGATACCACAAAAATAAAATCGTACGTTGCTCGCAGAGCAATCCATATATGGAACTTGCAACTAGTCGAATACGTGTTTGCAGCCCCTACGTGGTGATAGATTCCCCAATAAACCTGCTTGTCACACACCGTAGCCAATTTCTCACGTCATATAACAGCATTGGCACAAATCGAATCAAGCTTTATAAAGTGCCAAGCCTGCACATGCACACGAAAATCACAAACGGCTTGGCAAAGCTTGACGTTTCCCGGAACCTGGCCTCTTAGCCTCTGCACAGCATAGCACAACCTTCTCCAGACTTGGCAAACTTGGCTCTTTTTGTTTCTTTACTTTGTCTTTGATTAACTATATTTTTATGTATAATCTATCATCATCCAATAATCTATTTTTGAAAAGCATATTAAAAAATCGAAATAGGGATTTCGACTAAACTCCTGGGTATTCGGTGTCGAGTAACCTCAATGCAACTATAATATATATGCACCCCTTCCTTTCGCGCCGGAATAACTAGTACCACCCAACGCCTTTTGTTTTCGAAAAATGCACCGGACCGTTTTCCGTCACAACTAATGCAATAAATCAACGGCCCAACTTTTCCTTTCCTTTCCTTGTCTTACTGCATGATAGCTCCGCTGGTTTTGCGCTCCATGCTACTCTTCGTCGTAGTCGCTCTCATCATGCTGGCCATCTGAATACTTCATCTCGAGTACCCACTTCTCATCAAAGTCGATGCCTCGTCGAATCTTGGTTCCAGCTTTCCTCCATACAGCACTGCCCAGGCCGATATCTGCAATGAAGAGACGCCACTCGTCATCGTGAGCAGTGTTGTTCATGTTTTGCGGGTCGTCCTCATCTGGGGGCGTCACAGCCTCGAGCAGACCTCGCTTGGGAGCTCCCATGGCAACAACGTATCGTGGCTTGACAAATAGTCGACTGCCATCAATCACTGCTACTTTTCCAGAAGTCGGGTCGATGCCCGTCGGGACATCAACTGAGAGCACAAAGGCTTCGTTGCGGTTCGCCCATTCCATCAACTCGTATACAGCAGCCTGGTCACCAGTCCGCAATTCCTCAAATGAAATAGTCAAGCCCAGCAGAGCATCGACAATAAGAGCCACTGACACGGGCGATCCTGATGATGACGCCTTGCGCAAGTGCTCAAAAAGATCAACTTTACTTAGAATCTTGCCACCAAAAGCTCGATATAGTTGAATTTGTTGTCGAAGGTCTTCAAGCAGGTCCTTTTCTCGTTCAATACCCACCAGACACACGAGCACGTTGACGTTCTTGTTTCGAAGATGACGCGCGGCAGCAATTGCTCGCATGCCTGATTTGTTGTTTCCAGCTAGGATCACCACAGCTGGGCTGCTTAATGTAGCGCTGGAGGACGGATTAGCACCAGCAAGTCCGAACCGCACCTTGATGGCAGGATCTGTCAAGGCCGTAAATGTCACCTCAGCAATGCCTCGTCCTCCATTTTCGGCCATGAGCTGCTCCGTTAGTCCAACCTCGTTTGCAGCAATGTTTTCGAGATTCAGCATCTGCAGGGCAGACACGGTTTCAAGACGCTTGTGCGAAGGGACCAGGTATAGGCCTGGCGGGTGACCTTGCTGCCTGCTGTTAGTACTGCGGGACTCTGGTCGAGAAATAGACAAGCGAGACAAGTGGCTTGCACGTACGCCAGAGTTGACGCGGGTCAGCGGAAGACCGCCAGATGTCGCAACGGCACTTGCTTTACGTGACTGTGATCTCCGCGAAGGGCCGGATTTGCTGTCAGCCCTCCGGTTGCTCTGACTGCTTCGAACATCCCGCCCCGAGAGCCTCTCTGCCCCGTTGAGCCCATCATCCGCCTCGCTATTCCACGAATATGCGTCCTTCTTGGCGGTCGGAGGCAGATCCAGTACATTTTCCGTGTAATGCAAATTCTTACCGCCAGCCGTACCAGGCTTCGGCTTCCGGTTATGAGCTACTAATCGGCTCGCATCATCAACCTGATCCTCCCTTCTCATCTGGTCAAAAATGGTGGCTTTGTCGAATTTCGCTAGGTTGTTTTCAAAGTCGAAATCACCCATCTCTTCTGTGACGTCCTCGGATGCCCAACCATTGTCAAGTGTACCCTTGCGCCCCTTGGTGCTCTTTTTCAAGAAGTGAAATGGCTGGAAGGAAGATGTGCTCTGCAAAATGGGCGTTTGCCTCCACCCCTTGCCTCGCCCACTAGCAGGCGAACCTTCCGCAGCCAGACCGTCCTCTTCCACACGCTGACCCTTCCCTTGCTTGGTTTGACGTGAGCGACGATTGGCATTCTTTTTCTTAGCAGATCGGTTGGCATGGCCCTCTGGTACATCACCGTTGCCAGTTTCCGCCAATGTTTCGCCAATGGCCAAATTATTGACCGAACTTGACAAATCGTAGTCAGGGGTAGGCCGTCCAGGTGTAGAGGCTGCAACCTTTACGGGAATGCCCGGCAATTCTGTTCTCTCACTCTCTTTCGCCAAAGCCCTTGTATCGGATCCCAAAGGTGTCGCTGGCGCTGGCGGTCGTCCCAGGCTGAGAATGGCGGGGTCAACAAAGGTAGGCTGCGCGGGTGGTTTTGTCAAAGTCGGTGCAGCGACGATAGGTTCGACAGGGGCGGGCGCATACGTTGCTGGTACTTTGTCCTTGACCTCGGATAGATCAGCAATGTTAGCTGCGGGGATTTGTATGGATGGGAACCATTGCTTGGTGTTTGCCACGAATACTGCAGCTCGAAATATTAGTGGTGTTTCTCTGCGGCGTAGTTTCAACGTACCGTTAGTCAAGGTCAAGCCGCTGCCTGCCTGCACGTCCACAACTGTTCCTGTGAACTCATTCCCTGGAGGATCTCTCAGCACCACTCGCATGTGCAATCCTATGAATTGATTTGCCATATTGAGGATTGGTCCGTAGAATTTGAATAATCGTTTAGAAGTTTTGATCGTCGGCGCGAAAGTTTGTATGGAGAAGATCGTCACTCCCTCAAGATCATGAAAGTCTTGGTTGGGCTCGAAGAAAGGGCCTCAACTGTACAGCGTCGCGTCTGCGAGTAGGTAGTGCTTCTACGGCGGATCTGTAATTGTGTTTCGTGTGTCGCAGCAAAGTTGAGGCGAGCGGCCGGTCGAGGTTATCGACCTGAAAACTGATGACGGATCGAGTTTCGAAGCGGCGGGATGGGGCAAAACGAGGGGAGGTCGACACTAAGGCTTCTTCACAACGGAGTCGTGCAGTACTCTAATAATGCAGCTTTAAAGCTCAGACTCTGCAATGTCTGAGCCGTATGCGAGGGGGGCTGTCGTGAGGGTTTCGGTCTGATTTCGGGATTGCGATCTTGTGTGATGGGGTGTTTTGTCTTGGTGGGAGAACTTCCATCTGGACATGGGGCAAGGTTGGGAAGTTCGCGTGGGAACGAAGTTGCCAACTTTCTTATCGATAAGAAGATGATGGATGGTCTGTTCGCTCGGTCTGCGTCACAGTTTGCAACCACCCTTGAGCTAAAAGTGCAAAGTGCACTGGCTGGATTTGACATTTACGATCGATGTCTTGGATTGGCTAATGTACCTGTGGCTGGTAAAGAACGTACGTAGCACAGAACCCTGAGCGAGTGGTAATTAAACATGCATACACTCTGTGTGGGAGAAGCACCTGCCGTAGTTCTGCCATTCTATTTTGAACAAGAGCTGTAGCCGAGGCTTTCAATAACATCATCACATAAAAACATCAACGGGGTGGCATGTAAGTTTTGGAGTTAAGTAGTTATTCGTCATTTGGTATTATCATAAGTCGCAGCGTCTAAGTATAAATAAGGAACAGCCTGACATCTACTAATCCTTGCCAGGTTCATCCCAACCAAATCGACCCTCGTGCAATCCCTGCCTTTATCTCTATAACAAGCTGCGCCCCGACTGCCACTCTTGTATCATACAAATGCACTCATGTGCAGTAAACGGTTATCATGTGAACAGAACTCGGATATGACTAGTTCAGTTGCCATACGCAGCAGCCATCGCCTCCTCTTCATCGTCTAGATCCACCACCTGCGGCGCTGGTTTCTTGGGCGCTAGTGCCCTTGAAGGCGCGGACCCAATGCGATTGGATACGAAGCTGGTGATAGATTGGGCTTTCGGCTTGCCGAGCGCTTCTTCTGCACTGTAGAGTTTGTTGTAAAAATCTATGACCCGAGGATGGGCCATGACCTTGGCCTTTTGGAAGCCCAAAACTTGCAGACCGTCCTGAGTAGTGGCTCGACTGAGAGCAACGTAGGCCTGACCTTTCTCGAATACGCGTCCCAAGTTGACCTTTACTCGCTCCAGGGTTTGGCCTTGGGCTTTGTGAATGGAAAGTGCCCAGGCCAGGATCAGAGGGAGTTGGGCGCGTTTGGCTTGAACCTCGCCGTTAGGCAATTCGACTTTCCATTCTTCGGGCTGGCAGAGAATCACACGCGATGTGCCGTCTCCTGCCATGAACTGGACCACGGGGTATTTATCGCTCGCACTTGACTCCGATTCATGTTGAAATGACTTGAGTAGCTTCTTTCTGGCTTTAGCTGTTTGGTCATCCTCGTCGTACTCATCCGGTGGGGACATGTCAAACGTCTTCTCATCCGAGAAGCCGATGACTTTACCCAGGGATCCGTTGACTAGTGATTCATCAAGGTTCTTGATCAACATGACTTGAGCGTTCACCTTCAGAACAATAGACTTGGGCGCCATCATGTTCGCCAGCAATTTGTCTCGAACTTCTTCTTTGCCAGTATCTTGAGCATCATACCGTCGAGGTTTGCCAGGAAGATCTCGGAGGCGTCTTTCATTTGAATATTCAACCTCGCTTCGGGTCGAGAACAGCTCGGAGGTATCTAAGCCGTCATTGAATTGAAGTGGTCGTTCCAGGCTTTTGAAAGCCCGAACAGTATCCTCAGTGATTCGACCAAGCCGCATCTCGTTGAGCATGTTGGCAAATACGGGATCTCTCTGACGGAAAACCTGGGTAAGTCCAATTGTGTGATCTATCGAGGTGGTCCAGGTAGATGCATCAAAAGCAAATTTGGTCTCCTTCTTGGCTCCATGATCTGGTACAGGTGGAAGCTGAAAGAAGTCACCAGTGATAATGAGCTGGATGCCGCCCCAGGGCCTTCCATTGTTGCGAATTGTTCTTCCAATTTGTGATAGCTTGTCAAACAGGTCGCCGTCAACCATAGAGATTTCATCGAGGACAAGGCATTTGGTCTTGAGCCAACGATTTTTCGCCTTTTGATTTCGTCGAATCTTCTTGATCAATGTTGGAGCGTCCTCTTTGCCAAGGCCAATGCCAGAGAAGCTGTGCAGAGTGATGCCTCCGATATTGCACGCGGCAAGTCCAGTGGAAGCTGTGACCGCAACACGTTCAGGATCTTTTGCATATTTGGCCTTCAACTCTTTGATGATGGCTCGCATCAAGACAGACTTGCCTGTTCCGGCTGCACCAGTGAAGAAAACACTCTGGTTCTTGTTTACAACCAGATCCAAGACATGTCTTTGCTCTTCGCTCAAAGTCACAGCAAAGTTGGGTTTGGAATTAGATGTTGTAACTTCTTGAATCTCACCCATAGACAAATCTGTGTTGGCTGTAGGTTGATCTTGCTGGCGCTGGTTTCTGAACTGCTTCTTCTGTTCCTTGACGGCGCTAGCAGTGGGGTTCAGGAAGTCTTTTCGCTTGTTGTTGGGTGTTTGAATGACTGAAGCATAGTTATCATCCTCGTCTTCAGGCTCTTCCTGTTTGAAGCTTTGAGGCAGTACACGCTTCTTGGCCTTTTTATGTGCTGGGACACCAATGTCGTGATGGTCGCCAGATGAATCACGCTTCATTGAGATGTTGGCCATTGTTGAAGCCGCGGATGTGTTTCGTGCAGGTGGCAGGAAGTGTGAAGGGGGTGACGAGGACCAAGGAATAGTCCTGTCTGTCTGCGTCGATGTTGGTGGTGGAGGTGGCATTCTTTCGTTGGGAACACTTTTGGTGGGAGTGCTAGCAGCTGGGGGAAGAGGTGGTAGAGCTGACGGAGCTTTGAAATCAAGATCCAAGTCGTCGTCGTCACTAAAGTCACTTTCGTTAAAGAAGACAGCAGATTGTGCTTTGGTTTGAGATTCAGGACCCGTAAGGTCGACAACGTCTGGTCGTTCACTGAACGAATTCGACCCTCCACAGAGTGTAGCCAGCGATCCCCTACCAAGGCCAGCTGGGGTTCTCTTGTTGTTTGAGGCTTGGTTCATGTTGGAAGATCGATTCTCGAGGGGTTTGGAGAAGGGTGGCATCGTCCTCGCCGACACAGCAGGGGCGTCTGGCTTCTTTAGTTGTTGTCTGATATCGGCATTGTGTGATGGGCTACTGGAAGGAAGGAAAGGCCCGCCTTTCGCCTGGCTCTTCTGGGGAGGAGGAGCGTTGGCCTCGTACTTGCTGCTTGCCCGTTGCAACATTGTCTCGAAATCTGGTGAATAAACCGGACCGCCTGAGTGCACCTGAACCCGCTGCTGCAACTGCAATTTCAGTGACAGCTGTTGTTGCAAAGCTCGTCGAAGAAGAATTGCCCGTGTCGGCGAGGAGCGAAAGGCGAGGCTGTTGATGCCTGCCCTCATAAACGGTCGTTGGGTGGCGATGGTGGGAAGGTAGGAAGGAATGGAAATTTAGAATCGACAGGAAGGAGGAGTTGAGAAATTAGAAGAAGAAAAAAACCGTTAGGAAGTTGTAAACAATTGACTCGAGTTCAATTAGACGAAGACAAAACCATCAGCGACTACCCCACGACCCTGGCATGTTTAGAGGCAGGCACGGATACCCATGTACTGGCTGACTGTTTTAATACAGAACGCGTCTAGGAGTAGCGAGAGCAAGTCAAGTACCACCACAGATGAAGTTTCACTCAACAGTGCGCCCGCTCTGACGCGCTCAAGTCGCGACCCCTCCCACTGCCGATGACACTTGGTCACGTGTTGTTAATTGCTTTTTGGAGTATACCTAGGCAAGGTATCTATGATGTGAGGACTGTGCTCCAACCCTTGGGACACAGCTATAAAGTCAATATCATTCATTATATTCGTCGTTATAATCATTTCTTGAATGAGTGGTACATAAAGAATCATTAACTGAGCACCGCGTAAGAACCTTGGACCTGCACCGCAATCTAAACAAGTATTATAGGAGACTCATCGTCAATCTAAAAGAGATACGAGCTTGCAACCTAAACAAGTGATGAGATATCCAAGCTTGTTCAAGAAAGGAGACCAAACAAATTAATTCGAGCCAAGACGAAACAAAGTCCTTTACTCTTAATATCAGCATTCTTTTTATCCTCCCTAGTTGCCATGTTATCCATGATACCGATATGAACGGCGTGCTTCTCTTTGATGCATGTAGTCTCGAGCTTGCTGATCACTCCATCGAGAATCTGATTCCGCATACTTGTCGCCGTCTTCTCTTCGATCATCTCGTCTCTCCCTGAACTCACGTCGCCGTTGAGCATCTTCCTCAAGATACTTGAAGCGGTCATTGTCTCTTGGGATGTTACGGTCATGGTAAGAGTCGCTCAATCGTGCCCGCTCCAGTGGTCTCTCGCCACTGTTGTATTTGTCGTTGGAGGTGTCACGTCGAGGTGCAAGGCCGGGTACATGACGGACGCTGTGTCTTGGTACTTGGATGATACGTGGTGGCTCTACTCTCCGTGACTCTTCTGTCCGTGATCGGGAGTGGTATTTTCCCCTTGGCGAGCGACTTTCTTCTCGGTAAAGGTACCTGTCTGGGGAGTTAAACCGCACACGTTGTCGTTGCGACGGATTATCACGTCCTTCGGCTTCGCGGGTATCTTGGATGATCACGTTTCCGTGGTGGTCTGGATGAGTGCGTTTGGGACTTCGTCCTCGGCCACGCTGCCCCAAGCTTTGATCTGAGCTGATAGATGATGGTGTTGTGCCTTCACTTTCATCTTCCGACCAGCCATCATCAGACGACGAGGAACTCTGGTCTGAGACATGATAAACCTTGATGGTATCCTTGACATTTGGCTTCGACTCTGTCATGACCACTTTTGGTGCAGTCGGCTGTTTACTTGTGCCAGTGGCTCCTTTCGGTGCGCCTGGGCCTGCTGTTGGCATTGCTGGTGGAGCTTTTGGTACTGACAGAGGCCCTGGAACCTGAGGAGGGCGAAGTGGAAGTTGAATTGGTGGCAGCTTCGGTGGTTGCCCAACAGAGACCTGCCCCTGTGCTCGTCCTGTGGGGTTCATAGTTTGAGGGATTGCTACGTTATGTCTCGCTGACGCCATGCCATCCTGCTTTGACATGTTGAAGGTGCCTTGATAAGGTAGCTGTGCTTGGGAGACTTGAGAGACTTGGGAGACTTGAGGTGTAATAGCCTGTTGTGTGATGATAGGTTTGGGCTGGCTTCTTAGCCTTGGATCAGCCACCAGGGGTGCCTTTCCGTGGGCACTTGAAGGAAAAGGACGAGTGAAACTCGAAGTGACAGGAGACAAAGCCTCCGCACTTTTCTGGGCAGTCTGCGAATGTTGGGTTTGCTTCGACTGTTTTGGGGGCATGTTGGTATGAGGTCTGGAGCCATGTCGATCAGTAGCAGGCGTGCTCACAAAGTATGCAACAACTGCTACTCTCTCCAACTTGGGGAACTTGTTTCTCTTTGAGTGGCCTCTATGTCTTTTAGAGCTCCGCTCACTTCTGTCATCTCGTCGGCGATCGTCTGCCGCCCGCCATTCAGATTCAAGCTGAGCCAGTTTGTAGTAGAACCGAACATCACGGTCTCCCCTGGTCAGATCAGCTTGAGCCTTGTTGATTTGATTCTGAATGTCTTCATTCTTTTCCTGCTTCTTTTTCGTGACGGAACTTGTGTTCTTCTGAAGCCAATCAATTCTGTCTCGAATCACAGATTGAGACATGGGTTTTTCAGAGATGATGGTATCCTCCCAGGAGGAACCACTGGATGCCTTTTCAAGGCGGAGAGCCCTGTATCTTTGAGGGCTTCTGCTTTGGGAAATTTGAATTTCTGGGGAACCATGCAGGTCCGTAGGGGGGAGTGGGGGATGGTGGTAGGGTTGTGTGTTGACAGACATATATGCCGGAGGCCCTGCAAAGACGCCGTTGCTCTGAGGCATGGACCTTACAGGCCATGAGGCTTGAAGCTGCTGATGCATTTGTGGTGGGATCTCACGAGGCATAGCCCCGACGGGATGAAGATTAGCCATAGTGTGATTGGCCTTGAGATGGTGATTTGCAAATTCCAGTATGGGATTGAAACCACGGAGAAGGGGAAGATAGGGCTCTGATATATATGACTGGCAATGGATAGCTTGAACAGGTGCAACTCTGGGGCAACCGAAGGGTTCTGGTTCTACCACTTGTGCGATAGAAAAGTGAGGCTGCCGAGATGGTAAAGGGTGCGTCCTATTAAAAGGAGGGAGGTCGAATGTGAGCTTGAAGGTTAAGAAGGGGCACAGCCGTGCTGAGACAAGTGTGCCAAGCTAGTAGTTGAGCAAGCGTATTGCACTTGTTGATATGCGGACTGGAAAAGTTATCTTGAAGAGTTGGATGGTGGATGGTGTCTATGTCTGTTGATGAGACCTAGTGGGCGATTCGAGGTCTATTTGAACCCGAAGAGACATTGTACGTAGATACGTGTCAACTTGGGAGTTCCGACACTGCGCGGCAATGATGAATTCATTTGATTGCGAAATTCAGTCCTGTACGACGGAAGGAAAGTCTGGAGTATGGCCAGTCCAAGTCGCGAACCATATCGTGGCCACATTCTGATGGACTGAAGTGGTTCGCCCGCATACCTCCATTACAACCATCCACTTACTGCAGTCCAGCTACATTCAATATTGTACCGTGGTTATGATTAAGCTAAGCCATAATAATCAGCCGAGACGGTCTAGGATGTTCGGTATATGGTTGAGTCGCCCGCCTTTTCTTTGTTTAGACATGGTACAACTTCAAGTATCGCCTGGTTGATGCGGCTAGACTGCTGGCTTGCATTGTCATGTCGGCAAAGCCCACGGCTCAAATCAGGCCTTCTCGAACGAGACTCCATACCGTGCTACCGCATCTTGTCTCAATACGGCCACCGAACGATGCGGCACGTTGCCGAGAGGCTGACTCAAGCCGACCTGTGACTTGGCACCGACAGTCTATTCTTCCCAGCGCGCGCCGAGACATGCAAGCAAGGCGATCGCCGTTTCCAGGATATGCTGATCTCCCGACACCTCATCAAATATAGGTACCGACCATCCTATTGCGAACCTCCAAGTTCACAAGGAGTGTTACTCCGCGCTCGGTGAGTGAGGTATTCGCGGCCAACGGACGATGATCTGGAGATCTTAACGCTGCGTAACAGTTATCAAGGCGTTAGAGGACCCTGCATTGATTTCTTCGGAAGGATAGTTAAATCAGATAATTGCCTCAGATACACCAAGGCTCTGACTCGAGATATCTACGAACATGTTGGGCCTTAACGTTCGTTGATGAGATATACCTGGGGCTGCATTGTACTACTGCTTGGTGCAAAGAACATAACACAGCATGTTGCCACAATCGAGAAATGTATCGTGGAATCAGTTTATTGCTGTGGTTCTACAAGTACAGTACCAGGGCGAAGGGCGGGCAAAGGCTGACTGAAGAACAGGGTCAAGGTTGGACATATCGAGGAATCTTTGTGTCAAGGATCTTGTAACTGAGACTAGCTAGGAGCTTCTTGGTTGGTCCGACGGATATTTTGAATCTTTACGGGAAAGTCGGGTATGCAAGCAATTGTCGTAAGCTGGATGATGCATGTCTAGGAAGAGAAACAGTCCTAGCACGTCAGTTGTAGAGTACGCAAATTCCACCTCTGTTCCAATTGGTACATTTCCTGGATATCAGGAATGATACCGCATGAAATGCATTTTCGGTGAAGTAATTGCTTACCACTTTAATGTCTAGTGACGACTGTCGTATCGTTGAAAGCAAAGTGCAAATGGTGGCAAGTTACAACCCTTCCTTGTCCGCTGGTGTTTTATGCACGATGATACTAGTGTCAGCTGCTCTGTTGCCCGAATACGCTAAAGCATAATCAAAGATGCAAAGTGCAAACGATGTCAAACATAGGAATATGCGATGCATATAGAATGTAGGTGGAGTGACCTATCCTATACGTGGTTTTGCGGCGTAGGTTCATGCTGGTGGATGGCTTACAAGGCTTCTCATACGTCGAGACTAGAATACGACCAATGCCATATCAAAACGAGGCGAAAGTGAAGAAAAAAAGGTCAAGTGCCGTTTTGTTTCACTTTGTTTCATCTAAGAGGATGTTCGACTAGAAGCTCTAGTCTGAATATCAAGTTCTTGTCTGGCGCACAGCAACACGCTTTGCTATATTCGACTCTCCGGTACAACGTCTAACCACCTCGTGGCCGTGTGACCTGTCAAGCATCCTCGAGTATAGAGTCCGATGGGCGGTACAGAATAGCGATTGTGATGAGGCAACTAGCCGTTGTCAAAACTGAGGTTACACCATGAATATGTATGGGAGGGCAAATTCAAGGCAGCCCCAGTGCACTGCACTTTGACACACCCTCGACTTGATCTAGCCTAACTATGGTCGGGCGACCGAAACTTCTGCCTCAAGGTTGCCTTGTGAGGGGGTCTTTTGTTTCCGGGAATCTCGCCCTCCTTTTCGTTTTGCTGATGTAACAGAAAAGCCGAGATACTTCCTATAAGTCGATTCTGTTTTGTTTTCTGCGAACCTACGTGGGCGACGTTTTGTGGCAGTCTATTTTGATACTACGGCCTCAGAACACGTAAACTGAGTCCATAGCTCAACCATTGCAACGTATTCACCCATTCCACCATTTCAAGTATTCTGGCCTCCTTGGATTCAATTTTTTTTTTTTTTTTAGCTCTAGACTTTCATGTAAGTGTTGGCTAAATCCTGCTACGAACTATGTGGCACCCCCTCGAGTGGTTTGCCTTGTCGTTGCCTCGTTGTTCTGAACTGGTCGAGTCCAAATCTGCTAATCCAACTGGGTACACCATCATGTCCTTCCTTCTTATCTTACAAGTCCGTTGTATACTTGCTTTGATTCAGCTTTGCGGGCATGTCAGTTTTCGCTTGATCACGACTGTCGCCGTGTAAGTTATCCCTCCACCATGCATTTCATTGCCGTGTCATGAGCAACCCATATCGTTGACCAATTTTTGGAATATAGATTATATTTTTATGTAGATTATTCGGTCCTGTTGATAACAATAACTGCGCATGTCGAGATGATAACAACAATAAAACAGTAGGTTGATCCTAGTAAAACTGAATGCTTCGACAGCTACCCTGGATGCAAAGCAAACTGCGGCGATTTTTACCAGCCTGGTTTCAACTGTGTGATTTATTCCTTAGTATAAATTATAAATGCAATTCAAACTAATCATATTAATTGATAAGTTTGATATTAATGGTTAGTTGGCTGTGCAACCTTATGTTGAAATAGTTTTTAAAAGACCTAAGGTAGTATCCATGATATCTCAGCCGTCTAAGCATCCATGCTCATCAATAGAACCATGATTATCATCAATCAGCAGCCTTTTTTCAGACTCAGTATTCCCTGGTTATATACTGCAACATATCTTTAATCTTTCAGCGACGTATCTAAATCAACTTGCCTTGTCCCTTATAGGGATTTGCTTCGCTTCCCTGTTCCCAGATGCTCGATCCCCATGCCTGTTATTATTGCCGTCTGCATACTCATATCTCTTCACAGATCGAATGAGTACTTCATTGATTATTGCCGTCTGCTTCAAGATCTATTCTCATGGTTTAAAATTTATTCATGTATATTTTCAAGACCAGGTAAGGCTCCAGTATCTTTGGCCTTTCTCTCTTTGAGCTATTACTCTATGCCATTAACCATAACCACCAAAGTCTTAAGCTAGGTACACATATGCATTGCCCTCTCGCTCGATGTAATCCTTCTCGATAAGACTGGGTGTAGCGTTAGTCGTTGAACAAAGACAACAATACACTGTGTCACATACCTTTCGATCTCCTTCTTGATTGCTGACGTGTCAATGCTGCCTCTCTTTTTGGTCAAGTTGATCACTTCTGCCACTAGATCTGAATGGCCCATGCTCTTTCGACTCTTCATTATTCGTACAATGGCAGCCTGAGTTTCGAATCGTCGGTCCTGTACGATCCTTTCATGCGTTGCCTTGTTCTCCTCCTTAGTCTCCTTGAGTTGGATCTGGTTGATCTTGACTCGGTACTTGGGATCTGTGAAAGTCTTGTTGAATGTAAAAGTGTCCGTGGGCTTGACATCACGGCCCTTGGGGTGCTTGGTCAGCACTCTCGCCTTACCACATGCAAGCGACTGAAGAGTGCGGTTAAGATCACCGCCTTGAAGACCGGTTCCTGTAGCGATCTGCTCATAGGCTAGGAAGCCGCCATCGGGTACGTTGTTGAACATCATAAGAACAACAGCCTGGTAAGCCGACACGAGGAGTTCTTTGGGAGCCTTGGCAAAACGGGCATTGACAGAACAATGAGCCAAAGAATGCTTCCATGTCAACACACGGCCTGTGTGCTTATTCTTGTAGTACTTATCAAACCTCTCAATCTGTGTAGCAACCTCGTCAGGCAGATTGAGACGAACGTCGGGATATGTTGGCCAAGCAGCAGCCGAAAGGATCATGACTGACAGGTCCAGAGGAGCCTTTCGCTCAACACTACCTTGGCACCATTGCTTATAAGACTCCATTTCATCCTTACCCAACTCTTGATCCTTAAACATTTGCTCCAAGTTTTGCGTAAAGTTGGCACCACACTCTCCTCTAAGCTTGGTAAGCATGTTCCGCTCGGCATCCTGGCTTGCGCTTCGACCCATAAGCAATCTCCGGGCTAGATCTTTCTTGTAAAAGGCTTCAAATGCATCCTTGCCCTCGATAAATCGAAAAAGTTCGAGTGCTTGGTCAAGTTGTCTGTCAAGTTCGGCATCCTCATCGCCAGTGCTGGCCTGACCTTCTTTCTGTGCAGTTTCACGATCCTTTAAATCGGACAAGAGCTCCTTGGGTAGTGATTTCAGACCACCTCTCAAGAGCATATCGATGTACTTGGCAATCATCTCGCCGATCTTTGATGTTCCTGTTTCCCAACATGATGCAACCTTTCTATCGTTCATGAACTTGCCAAATGATTCTCTCATGGCCCAGAGGAAGTCCTCATCTTTGTTGAAAGCGTCTCGGATCATGAGGTCGAGCGAGCGTCGCAACTCCAACAGGCGCAGAACCATTTCATCGCCCTTTTCCTTATCGCTGACGATGGCTGCTCCTGCTGTTCTGATGTACTCACCCCACGGAACTTTCATTTTCTTCTGAATACCCGATAGTCGAAGCAAGTCGTACAAAGCCTTCATTGACTCGACTTCTCTATCGGCCAACAGCTTTCCTAGACTACCACCATTCAAGAGCTTCTCGGAATAATTGCCAATAAGCAGCGAATGGGCAGAATCCATAAGTTGCTTCTCCGTGGTGCTGTCGAGGTTGAACTGAATGCATCGATAGTCTTCTTTTTTTAAAAGCTTCTCGCAAACCAGGATATAGTCTTTGAGGCTGGAGGTGCTCCAAGCCTCGCCAAATTCCTTGAAGTACCTTTGGGATTGCTCCAAGAAGAAGGGCTCAAAGTGTTTGACATAGACACCCAAAACGTATAACATCATGATGGAGTCTTTGAGTAATGTTGGCTCAGTTTGACCGCCACCCCTTCGGTCATTTTCGATCAATTCGCATATGCCCGCGACAAGCTTCGCACCCACAGGGCTCTTGTATGAATGCGCCTGGGATGAAAATGCCATTTTTCGGAACTGACCAATAGCCATATCGTTTATTGATGGGTAGTTTTCTCGCAACAGATATGTCCGGTCAAGAAAGCTAAACGTGGATCGAATCAATATCTGAGCAGCAATTGATTAGCGTCTTGAAGTAGCACAGGCACACGAGACATAGGTACCGTTTGCTTATTCCAGGTCTTCCATTCTTCCAGAGTAATCTTTAACGTGTCGAGGTTCGAAGCCCGTCCGTTCTTCTGGATCTTTGGCAGGATAGTGCGCTGCAGATGTGTGTCGACTCTTTCATTGAGCATTTGGTAAACCTTAGCCGGATCCCCCTTCCGACAAACATCCTCAACACCTCTGTAAAGCCTCTCGAGAGGAATATCAGGCGTCCTCCCTGCAAAGATTGATTCCAAAGCACTGTCAAGCTCCTTCTCTGTCCGTTTGTAGTACTCTGCTACCTGGCTGTCTCGATTTGTCGGAGCTCGCAGATTTTTGATCACCAATTTCTTGGCACCAGCATAGGGCTTGAAGGCAGAGGGCTGCTGCGTCAAGTCGATAGTCTCGGTTTCGGGCAGCTTGCCCCGCGCTTTGGCGGTAGCCATGTCGAAGCGCGCTCGCTTAGAAGTCGTTGCAAAGGGTGATGATGCTGAGGATGACGAGTCTAAGCGCGGCCTGCGCCGGGAGGGAGAAGTCGATTCTGACGCCAAAGGTTGCATAGAGCGAATCCAAGCGATACGATCTTAAAAGTACGAAGCCTGAGACGAACAACCGCTGAAAGAGCTGCTATGGCCTCGGCTTCTCGGGCAATTCAGTGGGCGTTCGCAGAATTGAGTTTAAGATAGAAAATTGCGCGAAACAAGCGCTATCGCAGTATTTCACTGGGGTCAGGGATTATTAAAATGCTTTATTGAAGATGTATGAAGACGTTTCTCATGAGGATGAAGATGGCAAAGACAAGACGGGATGAGATGCCTTAGTTCCAATGGAGCTGAGGTGGGTATGTCTGTCAGTTTGCCTCAGGGTGTCAGAAAAATTGACCGCTGCAAGTATACGAAACGAAATTAGTAGGTCACCTTATGCTGGTTGAAATGAGCTTCTTAGACTACTTATTTTTGTACCCCAAGACTTAAGAGGCTAACCTTTTTACCACCTGCGTACTTCAGAGATAAGATAACGGAACCTGGAGCTAGTGCAACCTATCTCCGACCTCAGAGGCGTCATCGGTTTGGAGACGACAAAAACAATAGAGCAACTCATGATATCCACGGAAATGATTGTTGAGAGGAGTAGTCCAAGTTTATGTACCGCAAAGAAGCGCTATTTATTCTATACTGCGATAAAACTAAATTGAATTCCCTTGTATAGGGTCGCATTAGCTACTATAGAGCTAATGTTAGTAGGGTGGTCCCAGGGAAACATGTCTCAGGGTATTAGAATAATTGGCCGCTTGAAACGTAAGAGACGAAATAAGTAGGTCAGTTTATGCCACTTAGACCTTGCTTCTTAGACTACTTATTTTTATACCCTAAGGCTTAGGACATTAACGCTTCTGCCACGAGGCACGCTCATGATAGCATTCACAACTAAGGAAGTATGAGGTGGCGAGTAATGCTTGTAGAATAAATGCTCCTAATGGACGGAATCAGAAGTTCAATGATGATTAAATATACTTTTCAATAAGGCAATAAGGTTACCTCGTTAATTACGAAACTCTACATTAGATAACCGGCGTGTAGGGAAGTGCTACAGTAACGTAATCCAGAGCTGTCAATATCGGCTTCATGATCGCCCATCATGCGTATGCTGCCCATCCAGAATACAAAACTGCCAGGTTGCGCTCATCGGTCGCTTGGTTTATCAAATCGTTGACTGTTGCAGTTACACTCAGCGTCTTGGAAAGCTTCTTTCTCACAACCTCTAAAGCACGATCCGCTTCAGAGGGCTCATTGACATGCCCTGCAGCCTTTTTGCCCTTTTTCGTCTCGGCTTCGCTTTGTTCGTCGTCCATTGGACTGTCATCGTTGTGTCTTGCCTTTTGAAGCTTGGCCAGTCTGAGCGGCGAGATAGACCATGTGTATAGAGGATCGAAACGTAACACGTCCAAAATTGTCATGATGGAGTACTGCTCTTCTCTGAGAGCGTCCAAAGTGAACTCGCAGCATCGGCGAAACACTCCCTCCGTTTTGGTAATTCCCATCCCATCCACAATGTCCCTGGTCAACCGGAATGGTACCATTTCAGGCACCGGTAGAATCCGGCCTGCTTCAAATGCTACACCCAGATCAATGTGAACCACCTCTCCGGTCTTGTGGTCCAAAAGGATATTGTGTCCATGCCGATCGCCTAGGCCGAGGACGTGTCCCAACATCGATATAGCTGCGGTGCTTCTTGTGTATGCCAGCCTCTTGAGGAACCATTCATCCGGGTCCATGAAATTCTCCATAAAGAAGTATCTCATGACTGGATGGAACTTCTCAGTCATCCTGCGGTAGGTACTAATGCGTGTCGCCACTGCTCTGCCCTGGACCCCAAAGATCTCCTTACGACATTGGGAGCCCTTCAGGTCTTTTGGGTAGTATCTTTCATGAGCAGGCATCAAGAATTCGTGAAGTGGAATTGTGTTGGGCACAAACTCAATCAATCCGGAAGATGCTGTGAGCGGAAGTACCTTGTAAGTTCTGATACTGAGATTTCGCTGCTGAGTTGTCCTGTGAAGCTTAAGCAGGGATGACACAGCCGAAAAGACTTGTTCCATGATGGCGTCTTGTCGTAAATCGTCATGCCCTCCTTTGACAAGCTGCTTATAGCGAACTCCATCACTTCCAACAGCTGTGATGATTTTGGGCGCGCTGACACCCGAAGCGATGGTCATGGTGGGCTCTAGCTTGGATATGATGGGCACCTTGGAGTAATCTTTTGTTGCTGAAAGTTCGATGTGCATAGTGGGAGAAGGGATACGATATTTTGCCAGACAGTTGACAAGATTGTGGCCAGGTGTGGAATCTCTGAGCGGGATCTTTGCACCTGACTTGTACTTGTTTGGATTTCGATCCATTGCGAGAGCATGGTAATATTTGCTTGTCTTGTCGATCGAGAGCCAAATGTTGGCCACGGATTGCGTCTCAGCTAGACTTTTGGCAACGCGATCTGTTGCCCTGACGCGCAAGACAGCGACATCATCTTTTTGCTGTGCCTTTGCCTTTGTTCCAGACCATATTTGATACATGCCGTGATAGGGATGGTCCACGCAAATTTTGTAGACTAGCTCTAACAGCAGTTTCTGAAATGTGGTGTTGTTGTCTTGGAGTCGCGATGTCAACTGGTTGGTGAGGCCAGCGAACTTTCTGGTTGGGACTTCTGATAGATGTCGCATGACTGCTTGGTTTGTGCTTTCCTCTTCCGATCGTTCTAGCCAAAGAGCTGTGAACCGGAGAGCATCGTTATTGTGTTCATCAGACGCAATGAGAGATAAAAGATAGTTCTCGAGACTCAGGCGAACAAACTCACTGCGCGTCTGTTCAACTCGTCGCAACTCCTGCTCATCAAGATTGAGCCACTGCTTCTCTTTGTTCAGAACATGTGAGTACCTGGTCTTGAGTTGAGTGTCCCTGGTGCCACTAATAAGGGTTTTCAGTTCCGATACTTCATCACTCTTCGCTTTCTTCAGGTTCTGGAGTCTTGCCAAGTCCTCTAATCCATCGGGATCTTGCAACTGCTGATCGCAGAACATAGCAAACTGGTGGAATACAGAGCCAGCTTGCCGGCCTTGACCCTTGCCTTTGAGCTCCTTCAACGCAGGCTCCAGATAGTTCTTTTGGATATCATGTGGTTTTTCGAGGCGTGCAACGGACACTTGGTAACCGATCTTCGAAAGCAAATCAGATCGACTGACCGGGAGAGTTTGCTTCTCAAGCACAGAATCTTTGTCGATATCCTGAAGCATACGGATGGATGTACTCATCTGCCCATAGTCCCAGGCAGAATTAGCCGCCTCAACGGTAACAGCTGCATCCACATGCAGGTCCAGTGCTGTACACGATGGTATGAGCTTGGTGAGTATAGTGGAGATCTTGAGGCTCTCCTGCGTCGCTTGATGGTATCGGTATATCTGAGAAGCGGTGATCATTGACTCAACCTCCATTTGCCTTGCCGTAGCTGCGGAAAGTTTGATATTCGTTCGCAAGGCATTTTGTTGGCTGACCATACTCATTGTCGTGCTACGACAAGACAAGATCTGGCCAACACTCTCGTATCTAGAAATAATTAGTGACATGCTGTATCTCAGATCGCTGATACTCACAACCCGCTTCTCATCCAGTCACTTCGATTCTTGAACTTTTCAATGAGGAGATTCATTTCCGAACTGTCAGAAACGCCAAGAACATCGTCAAGCTCCGTTAAAGAAGCTAGAGCTCCTAGACGCTTCCTCAGGGCCGTTGCGTTCAGGCTGTGGACTACCAAGCTACTCATTGTGCGACCAAAACCATCATGCACAGCAGCTCTCACAGTGGCGATATCTGTCGCTTGATGAATGCTCTGATACGCTTTAAACACTGTGACCGCATGATGGTCACTCGGAGGTGCAGGCAGGTTCCAAATCCCAAGCTTTCTGGCTGTGTTAAAAGTATCCTCGAGGACAGGTGGGGATGTTTCCATGTTGTCCTGTGTTTGGAGGAACCAGTTTGAAGGTCCGGACAAGCCAAGCGTGCTGAAAGCCCTGACCAAAGCCTGCCCATCTGACTGAGCCATAGGGTTTCCAAGATGAACATTACTGTCATACTCAGCACCTCGAAATGCAAGACTCATGGGGCCATCGTTCTCGTACTCCACGCGAGCAAGAATCTTTGACAGACTAGGCTCCTCTGGTAGTCCATAGTATGCATCTGGGTCATCAATGTTCTCAAAGATTGCGAGAAGAGTTTCGCTCATATCCACCTCCTTTGTTGCTGCAGAAGACGTTCTTGAAGAACGTGTAGTTTCTGGAGGGACGTATTCTACAAACAGCAGAGATGTCTTGTACATGCCGCAGCGTGACGCTGCCGCAGCAACCAAAGCGGAATCAACTTCTAGCCAATGCGATCTGTCAGCTATTGATGATTCCTTTGGATATTGCTGCGTCCTAAGATATAATAGCATGTTGATGAGTAACTTCTGGTTTTCCTTGGCTGCTGCAACTGTGCATTCGAGCCAGCTTTTGATTGCCACAGATAGTTGGCGCTTAGGTGAATGTTGTTGATTTCTTGTAAAGAAAAGTGCAAGATGAACAACAAAGGGAAAAGCCCTCTCTGCAAAGTGCTCAACTCTAGCGAGAATAGGAGCCAGAACAGAGAGAATAATCGACTCTGGGACGTACCGAGCGAGGTGTGCACTCAGGTTTAGAAGCCAGTCTTTCGACGTGATATCTGTAGACCAGACATCCGGCTGATTTGGCGACGATGTGGGTGT
The DNA here is from genome assembly GCF_000303195.2 of Fusarium pseudograminearum CS3096. Classification (NCBI taxonomy): domain Eukaryota; kingdom Fungi; phylum Ascomycota; class Sordariomycetes; order Hypocreales; family Nectriaceae; genus Fusarium; species Fusarium pseudograminearum. The sequence goes on along the minus strand of NC_031953.1, from coordinate 2,539,588 downwards.
TATGAGACCCTTGTCTGATGGAGGCGATCTATGTGTGCCCCATTGAGACGTGACTAAGAGAGACTCCGTCAGACTTTTTTGACATGCAATAGCCAGTAGCTCATCATCTAGGTTGTTGGCATCTGAGACGATAGATCTCAGGGCAGCTTCAGCCAGACCCGCGGTAATAGAATCAGGGTTGGAGGTGAGGTCCTGCAGAAGGTAAAGTATTCCGGTCTCTGAGCCATTCGACCCTGGTGCCATTTTCTGGTATTGGCTAAGATTTGATTCGCGTAGCACACCAGTTGGGATCTCCCCGGATGCTGAGAAGGCCCGTCCAACGACTCGGCCTGCCCATGAGAGATATTCTTCGCTAAGGTTTCCAGTATCGCAACTCTTCCACACAGCTGTTGAGTACTTCAGAGCATCCTCGTCAGACTCAATAATGTCGTCCTTGATCGTCTCGGGGATGCTAAAATCGCCACAAAGGAGACCGAGAGCGAGTTGCCGTGAAGGTTCGTTTAGTAGCTGATGATCTGCACCCTGGTCGGCTAAAATGTCCAACAACAATTTGCTCTCCGCGGTTCCTCGTTCAGCATTCCCGGAAGATCGAATGCGAGCGGCAGATCGAGTGATAGACTTGAAAGCGCTCCTTTGCTCAAGATTCTTAAACATGGGCGATTCATAATCCTCAAGATATTTGCTGATCCATACGTGAAACTTTTCTGCTTTGCTCATTGTAGCCTTAAACTGGCTTTCCTGAGTTGTGCTAGACTGGCTCGACTCTAAGAAGACTCGAAGTGATGCCAAGGTTGACAAGGCATAGCCTGCAAGAAATGATGGAACATTGCTAAGGTGTCTAGCTCCTTCAGCGAGAAGATATTGGCTGATTCCCAACGCATCGTCTGCACATTCGGAGTCGGTGATGAATGTACGGGTAGCATTCAGAAGCATTTCCAGGGGGTAGGACTCCAAGGCAACTGAGCCACCAAGAGAGATCAGAACCCGTACTTTTCGAAGGACAGAACAGGCATGCAGAGGCCCTAAAGCCGGATGAACGGTATTGAGAAGCTTGCGAGCTATGGAGACAACCACGGGAGGCGTCCACAGATCATGGAATTGAAACTCCGTATTTTGACAGAGTCTGTGAAGTTCGTTGATCAGGTACTTGGCCTTGAACATTGGCTGTTGGTTAGCTGGTAACTCGGCGGGAGAGTGAGAAATAGCCTTGACAGCGCTCAGGATCTGGCCAGCGTAATCGAGCTTGAATCTGGCGAAGACCCTTTCAAAAGAGTTCTCCTGATCGATGAGGTCGAAGAACAGTGCTGCGATGTCGACGAAATTAATGTAAATCAACTCCATATAAGATGTGCGCCCAAGCAGCCTTTTGGCATGTGCCTCGCCACGCTCCTTGTCATCGCCCCCATTCGAGTCACCAAAGATCATGCTGTAAGCAACAGCAGTAGTGAAGTTTTCACGGACGAGATCGCTCTCAGAACTGCCCAGAAGACGGCAAACCTCTGCAAATGTTTGATCCTGCCCACGCATCACAGTAAGTCCAATGGCTTCGGACTGTGCAGATTTGAGCAGATCTCCAAGTGTTTTGAAGCCAAATATAGAGAATGGGATATCTTCGATGCGGTCATATTCAAGCCATGTGTATAGAAGTTGCCGAGAGAATAACCGGAACAGAGCCTTCGGCGACTCCAGGTTCAGCGTTCTCGACACATTCACCAAACACCGAGTCGCATAATCCGTTGATCTTGGAATCTTCCCTGGCGTTTCAAAGATGTGATAAGTGCACCTCCGAAGTAAAGTCGACCATCTGCAGGCAAGGTTCGACAGTACCAGTAGACGAAATGCGATGCCAGTAGTGTCCAAGGGATCAGTCGGCAAGCTATCCAGAACATCCACAAATACTTCGTCGTGAAGTTTGAGAACAAACAAGTCAAAGATGTCGGCAATCTTTTGCGAGATGGTGTACTTCACTGACATGGGTCCATTTTTCAGGATGTAGAGAAGACAAGTTCGCGGTGAATCAAGGCCCTGGTCTTTGCCATATTCCGTGTTGGTTCGTACTAGAGTAAACAGGAGCTGGACCATTGACATCTGGATGCCGGGCGAAAATATGTTCGAAGTTAAACATACTTTGATGAAGTGATAGTAAAGGTCGCCAACTCGTTCGGAAAGATGTTGTTTGTCGTTAAGCCAGATTGAATGTAGTCCATCGATCACCCCGATACAGGTGCTCAAAGCAACTTCGGCGCATTGATATTCAGACAGACTGATGCAATCCCCTAATCTTTCAATGATTGACAAGGCGTTTTCTGGCGTAATGACAAGATCGGAGCCAAAGAGTTCAAGCAGCAGGCTTTGACACATCAAGAGGTCTTCGTCAGGCATTTTGATGAGATGATCCACGTACGTATCGGGGACAAGACCAATCTGTCCGAAATCGCTATCTAATATGGACAGGAATCGAAGCCGGGCCTTTGTCTCAATATAGAAAGCCTGCATATCCAGCTTCATTTGAATATTGAAGCGTGGAGCTGCCACTGGCGCATGCACTGAGCTTGCTCTGCTGCTTTGGGAGTCGAAATCCTCATCAATGTCCATTAAGTCGATGTTGTTGTCAGGGCCTGTTTGATCCTTTTGCTGACCAACAGACTTCCATATCCTGCCGAACAAACGAAACAGATCTGGGTTGTTTGCCTGCATTCGATTCAAACCCGACGTTATCATGTCTGGCATCACAGCTCGAACGACTCGTAGGACTGAATCAACAAAGGCAGTAGGCTCAACTGACGCCAAAGCAGAATTCAGCGCTTTGTCCAGGATATCATTCAGTGTAGAATCAACTGAAGAGGACTGAGTCGAGTTCAGGTCACCAAATATGGGAAGTAGCAGAGTACCGGCCAAGCAGGCCGATAGAAGACTTTGGAAGCGATCGAACGAAATTTGTATACCACCTTCATTCGGTTTCTTGGTCCAGGATGTGCAGAGCTCAGATAGCTCACTCAGCTTGGGGTAGAATAGCTCGAGTGTCAGTTTCCGGGAAGCATAACGTGAATTGGCATCGACCAACGAAGCCGGATCAGACTGCTCTGAAAGGTTGCAGCAGCCAATGGGATCGGCATCATGGGATTCATCTTTTGCAAGGAGAACGTATCGAGTAAACTTTTCAGTCTGCTTGAATGAGCTCCATGTCTCGGTCAATGGACCTCCGGGTGCCGCTTGATGGGAGTTCAATTCCAGGGCTGTTGTCCCACAACAGGCTCGAATCAAATTCACCAACTGAATTGGTTGAGCATGCATAGAGTGGTAGGATGCAAATGTAGATTCGTCTGTAAACTTGTCAGCATGAACACTTTTATCTGGCTACTGGGTAGCAGAAAAGTTGACCTCCTAAGTCTTAGGTTACAAAAATAAATAGCCTAAAGACCATAGTCTAAGTAGCATAAGCTGATCTACTAATTTCGTCTCTTATGCTTCCAGCGGCCAATTTTTCTAATACCCTGAGGTCTGGTAATTACTACTCACTTGGATTCCAACGAAGAAACACCCATCGGATGATGTGGTGGCATGTACTTTGACTTGCGCTAGGGACTCGTGCGTTTCGCAATTGAAGAACATGAAATATCAAGCTGATTGAGGTGTCGCATAGAACACTGGGTCCGTTGACATCTGCAGTCGTGACCATATTGTTGATGTCTTGGGAAATTGTGTGATAAGGTAGAACGTCGGCCTCAAGTATCGCATGCAGGAGCACGCTGGCCGCTCGACTTGTTCCTGGCAGACTGACAGAACGTATAGCAAAGTGCCACAGCTGACGCCAGACATCTATTTGATCGTAACAGACCTTCGATTTACTTAAACAGCTGAGGAATGTCAGTACTGACTGACATGACCGTTGAGGTGTCGTTTTCTTACCTTGCAGAGGCTATGAGGGCCCAAGAAGCCGTGACAGGGTTCTTGTCAGTTGTCAATGACGCCAACTCAGGTAGCAAGTCAACGAGCTCGTCACGGCTCAGCGAGTTGTCAGCTAAGAGAAAGGGAATCAACTGTAAAGCAGTTCCCCGAACTCCTACTTCGATAGTCTTGAGCTTAAGCTGGATACGACTCATATCTTGCTCGATTCGCCGCCTTTTTCTTCGCTGCTCACTTTGTTCTGCATCATCTGCTGGGGTTCTAGACTGAGGTAATAGCATGATGCCTTCTAGGAACGCTAGGTTTTGAATAACAGCCCAATGGCCTTCTCCATAAACGTTGTGAGCGCGCAGGCCGAACATATTCAGTTGTAGCCCATATGTCGGCAAAGAGGACAAAGCAAAAGTAATGTCGCTCATTTGTAGACGGAAAGCTTCGCTACGCCTTGAATACTCCGACCAGATATTCTCAGTCAATTCCTCGAGGTCTGAGCGAATCTTTTCATCCGAGGAGTTGATGACTAAATTCTCGATGTGAAGGTGCATTGAAAAAATGCTTCTAGAGATCTCAATCCTGAGCGCCCTGATGACTTCGTCTTGAGAAACCTTCTCGCATCGCCACCAGTAGCTCATTAGCGGCAATATGCTTTGCACAACAGAGCTGGCATGCGCCAAGTCGTCGGTATTCGTGGTAGTGAAGACTGTATTGATAATGGCAAACGCCAAAGTCTGCAAAGAGCCGAGACTCAACTGTTTCAGACTCAAGACTCTCAGTACTACTGGAGTGATGTCTTTATATTGCCGGAGTATGGGCGCGTTGCCGCCTATAACAAGATAGTACAGTCCTTCCAAGACATCCTTGAGGAGACCGCCCTCTCCAGGTGCAGCTCTTCTTTGGCTTTGAGTTGAAGGTGTGGATCGTCCACCAGATCGACTGTATCCCGATCCTGGTGCTGGTGATGATCGAGCCAGGGCTGGCGATGCCCGAGCCAATGACAAAGTTGAGATATCTGCTTCATCAGGAAGAAGATACTGGGCAACGTCGAGGAAGAAGCCAACGCAAGTTTCCCAATGCTGGCCTCCCTTTCTGGCTAGTATTTCCACATGTGCAGGCCTTGAAAGCACCTCGGTCAAAGCTTTGATGTAATCCTGGAGCAAAGGAGTCACGAAATCATCACCGTTAGGTCCAGGAAGAACTTGAGTGATGTGATCCACGATCGCCAGTAGTGTTTTCCGCCCGATCTTTGAGTTGCCACGTCCTACAGCCATGCGCACGGCCTCGGCGCATTTTGATAAACGAGTTGCTGTAGAATTCAACGTCGTCTGGGACTTTTTCCTATCGGAGAGAGCTGGCTTCTCTCGAAGCACAAAACTGAAGATTGCTTCAAATATTTCATGGTAGCTCTTATCGCCAAGGTCGGAACTTGATGAATTGTTAGGGGGTGCTGAAAAGGGGCGTTCTTCTGTACTTACAGGTTTGTAGATCGGTTTCGTGGATTGAGAAGATGCGACAACTCTGTGTGATTGTGAGCTCAACGAGGAAATATATATTTAAAAAAAAAACACGTGCATACCATCGACAGCCTTTTCGCGATCTCTGACTGCGGCTGATTTTACATCACCTGCATTCCGTTAGTTTGTAACTTTTGGTCGGTATACGTTACGAACGCGCCAGATTCATGACATTATGAGAGGCCATTACGGGCGACCACAAGTGTGATCGATCGACTTATCACAGGTCCTCTTTTCTTCTTTTCGCCTTCGTTGGAGTCTGTGTGTAAAAGAGATGGAATTTGTTGCTCGACGAGTGAGACTGATCCAGAGGTAGGTAGGTAGGTAGGTAGGTAGGTGGAAGGTACACAACCAGGTGGGTTAAATAAAAACCGAGACTGATTTAGGGGATTGACGAAAATATTAGAGCAGGTTTAGTGTATACAAGGCCTAAGAGATCCTAAGTGTTTTCGTCTAGTCTTTGCTTAGTCCCTGTTTTTATTTAGTACTTGCCCGGAAAGCGCGACTAGGTACGGGCTGGCAGGAAGGTGAGATACGTAGATACCTGCCCCGAAATTAGATGTTAAGTCGACCACTGTGAAGGTACCTTACCTGCCCGTAGGTAGGTCATCAGATAACAGGCCTATGCGAGGTGCTACAGTAACGCAATCCAGCCCGAGCTGTCAATAGCATCATCGTTATAGCATTATTTCTACTACTGTCACTATCTAAAGAAAGTTAGACTACTACTAATATGAACTTCCTGTCGCAGGGCAGCCGAAAGCATATTTTGCTTAAAGTTGTACAAACCACCTAATGAACTTCCTATCTTAGGAGATAAATAGTTGTGGACGCTACCATGAGCGTGCCTAGTGGGTGGCAGAAACGTTAACCTGAGCCTTAGGGTATAAAACTAAGTAGTCTAAGAAGCATGGTCTAAGAAGCGTAAGCTGACCTACTGATTTCGTCTCTTATTTGGTGGTTGATTTCGTCTCTTCTGTTTCAAGCAGCCAATTATTCTGATACCCTGAGGCGTGCTTCCTGGACCACCAGCTTGGTCCAAGCTGCAGCTTTCGCGGGTCCCATAGATCCTGCCTATCGCCTGCAAACCTACAGGTAGGTGGTCACCTCAGCTGGTAGGTAGTGGCAGAAAGCCACTCACCGCCTAAAACAATAATGCAGTAAACCAATCAAATAGCTTGATGAGCTCTCTAACTGGGGAAGTCAACAAGGCTGGAGTGAAGAATCTCAAAACCACGACCGCTAACAACAGTTGACAAAAAGATTCATTGTTTACGATCCGTCACGCACCACGGTGCAATATTCTCAGCTTGCATTATCCGCTAGCCATTGCCTCTAGGATCAACATGCGACAGTCCTGAACCGCAAAAATGGCCGAGATCACCGCTTTAGATGCCCTCCAAGCTTTCCATCAAGGGCTTCTATCATTACGCGAAGGTCGCGTCGAGGGTGCAGAGACACTAGGAAATGAGTTCCTAGTCCAAGTTTTCGAGACTGAGTTGGCCAAGTTCTGGGATAAGCCGGCAAGGAAAAGCGACAATAGAAACGCTGTCAAGTCTGGTAAGGGATCTCCTGGCGCAACAACCATCCTCATTCCATCTAATACAAAAGTCTAGGCAAGGTTGTCATCGACGGTGACGAATACTCGATCAACGATAACTTCCAACAAGATGTCCTTACCTTTTCCGACGAAGTAGAGCTCGACGAGCTTGAATCTACACGATGTTTACTGGAGTCGCAAGAAGACCCTAATACGCTGGGCCGATCGCTCCTCGAGTGCGCCATCATCCGATTTCACCAACAGCGAAAGTACGTTCTCGATATTGTGCGACTTCTCCTCGAAATAGAAGGCCTCGACGACGATATTGCCGATGCGGAAGCCCTTGAAAGTGTCAAACTATATGTTGCCGAGCGCTTGCTCCAGCCCAGCATGGGCGCGGACACTACAAAACGAATCGTGCCCAGGTGTATGGCTTCCATGAGGGAGATCAAGGCGTGGCTTCAGAAGATAGGAGACAAGATCGCTGCGGCTCAGACCCTCGGTCAAACTACAACTAACGGCGTCTCTGAGCAGATGGAGACCATCGAGTTCTCCAGAGTTAGCTTGATGCAACAGCACGAATTGTTGGGTGTAATACTGTGCCGGAGTATTGAGATGAGACAAGGATCGACCCAAGACTTTCTCGACTTCGTATCTGTCCTTCAAAAGGTAGACAGATATGATGCCTTGCTGGTTCACCTTGTTCCATCTATCGGAGCATACATCTCAGTTTTCGGGTCTGCCGAAGGCGGATATGATCTTATCAAGGCCCGCGAGTTGCACGGCAAGCTCTTCCCTACGGACAGTTCTCCATGGCCCTTGTCACAGTTGCAGGCCGCTTTCAGGGCTTGGTGGCTTGCAGAGTACAGTGGCTTCTACGTTGATGACCCCCCTGAGGCAGCAATCCCCCCCAACACCGACTTGGATGAGGAGGATCGACAGCGATCAAAAGCGTTCCTGGAGTCTCTAAAGGACGGCTCTTTCGACTTCCTGCTCTCAATCGCGGCCGATGTTAAATCGCCGGATTGGCACGACCCTGTAAGAGCCGGTATGCGCAAGTGGTTGCAACGAAAATCACCTGCTCTTGCCCCTGATGCAATCCCTTTCGCCGATTTCTTCCAGATGAGTCTTATGCTACAGCTCGAGGTGTTTGTTGACGGCTTCATCTCCAACCTTCCCGACGTGCTACGAAAACTTCGCGTGGAAGAGGACGAACAACGTCAGTCTAGTCAGACACATGAACAGGATTTAGACCTCGAAAGATTCTTGCTGATCATTGCATATGCTTACGAGGGCCGACCCGATGCTGCCATGAACTTCTGGTCTGACCCCGACAGTAACCTGGCTGGTTTTATGCACTGGGCCTCTCGCAGGGCGTCGACGCCTCTAGTGACAGCGTTCTGCGAGATGCTCCAGGCTATCTCGGAGAATGAAGAGTGCGCTTCTGCTGCACATGAGTTCCTAATTGACGAGGGTCACCATTCATCTGGAAAGATGAGAAAATCACAGTCATTAACATGGGCTCAAATTTTCAAGGAGCTGGACTTTTTCTCTGCCAAAATCAGGCAGAAGCCGGCGCCACCTCAGGCGATACGTTATCGTAATGAGAAGATGAGTAGTGATCAAGCAGAAACCGAACCGGAGTCGGCCATGATGCTTGAATGTTACCTTCGTCTGATGTCAAAGTTGGCTAGTGAAAGTGAGACAACACGCCAGTTTCTCCTTCAAAACCCCAACTATAGTCTTGTCGAAACATTGCTTGAGCTTGCTAGCAGCAACATTCCACCCCGGTTACGCGGCTGTACTTTTATGGCTCTCCGAGCTTTGATGGCACGCAAGTCGCTGCAGGAGGGTGCTCTTATGTGGAATTGCCTTGATCAATGGATCACTGGAGAGTATTTCCTCCACCCAGTTACTTCTCATCGTCAATCACAACAATCGCCTAGTGTCTTTATGGAGCGTATTTTTGACGAGATTAGCAATGGATTTGAAGACCCCGAATCCTTTATCCAGCTCCTGCTTTCCCTCATATCCCCAGCTGCGGATAGCAGTCCCCTTAACGACGGGCTACCATTTCCAGAAAACCTTGGCTCCTCCTCTCGAATGCCTGGTATTGAGATTTACGTCGACTTTGTGATAGGCTTAGTCTTTGCCCAAAAGGCCAACGACCTTCAAGATGTCAACCAAACTCGGGTCTTGCGTCTTAGCTGCCTCGAATTCATTCTTATCTGCCTGAACACTTTCAACGAGGATCTTATCATCATGGCAAATGAAACGAATATCAACGTCGACAGTGTTATTGCAACTACCGACTTGGCGACCTATGTACGAATGCATCCTTTTGCGAGAGTGATGGAGTGGATGTTCAACGACAAAGTTATGGCAGCTCTTTTCAACACTATTCACCAAGAGCCTGCAGATGTGGGAAATGCTTCGCCCGACTCTCCTCTGATTCTTGGCATCTTGCGCGCTGTCGAGGTTATTAGCAAGGTCCTTGATCTCCAAGCCACCTATCTTGAGCTTGTTCGGCCCATTATTAAGCTTCAATCAAATCAGCGTCGACCACCTGTGGCAAATGCTGCATTCGCTTCATTTGAGGATGGCCTGGTCACGCGACTGAACCTCGTTGTTGATTTAGGTAACTACTGTGGTATCGGGCACCCAGAACTGACGCTTGCGTGCCTGAAGCTCCTCGAGAAGATGTCATCATCTTCAAAGATCACCGCTGTCTGGTCAGGGTCCAGTCGACAAATGCACCGCAACAAGGCTATCGTTGCCCTAGAGGCGAATGGCGAGCACGAGACAATCTCAAGATCGTTTGTCTCGGAATTGATAACCCCTCTGGAGACAGGGCGTGAGGCAGACTCCCCAGCTTATGTTACCAAAATCTACATTCTCGACTTCCTATACCAATGCCTACAAGAAACGCCCCGCAAGCCTACAATTGCCCATCTGCTGCTTGGTTTCAAGTGTGGCATTGACTCTCTCTCCGTCGAAGCCAAGGGTGCTTTCACTTCAAGAACCTCTCTTTTCCACACAATACTGAGATTGCTACTTGAAGCCCCCTCTGGTGATGCCCAGGGAATGCGACAGTGGCTTATTGCCATGAAGTCACGCGTAATGCGTATCTTGCATATTCTTTGGAGCTCTCCCCTGTCCGCCCCTGTGGTGGTGGAGGAGCTTCGCGAAAATGAGATTCTCTTCCACCTTTTGCTTCGTGAGACAGTCATCAATCCCGACTTGCCTTGGGAGGGTGAAAACGTCGCTCTGGTCCAGTTCCCTGTCACAGACGGAGCTATAGCTTTGATTGACTTTTTGTCGCTTCGAAGCATGAGTCTGGAATACATCGCGATGGAACTTTGCAGCATAGCCCAAAATCGCATGCCGAGCGTCAAACGTCGCATATTTGAAGCCTTGAATGGTCAGATCATTGGGGAAGGAAATACTCCTATCCCAATTCCTACAATCTTTGATCTGTATGACTTCTTGCTCCCAGAAGGCGTCTGGGAAATTCCATTACCTCCTCTCCAATATTATAAAGATCTTGACCTGACAGCCTGCTTGGAAAATGATACTGACGGCAACCAAATTTACAACCTGGAACGCGTCAAGGAAGTTCTTCTACTAAAGCGCGGCGAGGCTCACGATGCGGGAACACTGGTTGCAGCCCAGGATCTTGTTGCATTCGAACGGGAAGAGAGCATGATAATAGAGTACCTCATTTCCTCTAATCGACAGAAGCAGCTGACGACACAAAGCCTCAAGGTCCTAAAGACATGGACCAAGCTGCTTTTGGTCATGATCGAGTCAAACGACTTCAAAGGTTCGGCACAGATTTCCTTCTTCCTACAGGCTTTGCAATCGATTCTGCCCAGTTTGGAAGCATTTGCTTCCGAGCGGCCAGATGAGGCCTTTGAGCTCGCAAAATTATCCAAGATTCTACTCTTCAAGCTCGATCTTTCGGCGTCGGCGGATGACAAGCAAGGCTCAGCCATTGGCAATCTGATTAGCGACAAGCTTTTCCAGCTTTTCCAGATCTGCCTGCAAGCCATTGGCAAGTGGGCTGGTACGCCAGAGCTAAGGTCCATCTACTACAGCATCTGCTACCGCTACTTGACTGGCATGGCTGACCAAGGGCCACTCACGTCTAACCGGCCCAAGACCATCAAGACCATCCAAGTGTATGGTGAGCGGTTACTTAATGTTATTTGTGATGATGCATATGGCGGCGAAGCGCAGTGTCAGACAGCGGCGCTCATCCTTCTCAACTCATTAATTAGCATGGGTCACCAGGAGAGTGAGGATTATGTCGTTGAGACTCTCAATCGACTCAACTTTATCGGAATTATGGTCGACTCACTGCGAAATATCATGCAAGAGTGGCAAGAAGTATTCACGTCAGGTATGTTGCATCGACCTCCTTCATCAAAGATATCGCTAACTCATTAATCTAGGCACTTCTGAGCAGCAGAATTATCAAAACGCACGTCTTGCTCTTCTCCTTGAACTTGCTCAAACTCGTTCCGGGGCCAAGTATATCCTTCATTCCAATCTTTTCCGTGCTCTTGAGATCTCTGGCCTCTTCGGGGCAGACCCTGAGCTGCAAATCAACAGCACGAACCCGCGCGCCCTCGAGCAACATTACGATCTCCTCGCCCAAGTTGTGCGCATCGTAAGCGCCGCACTTGTTTCCCGTGGCAGCCACAACGTTGTTCAAGGCCGCCGATTCCTCACCGACCATCGCATGCTCGTCACACATACACTTAAGCGCAGCGCTGGCATCGGAAGCGCCAACGCTGATGAAGGCCTGGACCAGAAGATTGAAGAGTTGGCTGAAGGGTTAATGGTTATCATTGCAGCAACACGATTCCTTGAAGTAAACAAGCCCCTGTTACACATCCCAAAAACGGCCAGCTAACAACAAATCAAAGTTTGAGAACGAGGCCCTCCCTGAGTCTACGCAGCAGAGCCATGGGCTTTTCCACTAGGCCACCTACGATAAGAAGAGGGGGGTACTTACCTGTAGTCTATCAAGATGGGATATAAAGTTGCAGAGCTACACGGCGTTGACAGGAAGGGATGGATATTATTGAGTATGTGGTTTAGTTAGTGCAAGTGAAATAAATAATCAGTCACACTGGTAGACACGATAAAAAGAGCGTTATTTCGTGTTGCTGTTACGGAGGCAATCTTGTTGGTCTGCGACATTCAGTCCAAGAGAAAGCGAATCATAAATTTATCTTAAGTCTAGTTATGCGCCATGTGCTTCCTGCTTGGATCATAAGCGGTAAGACATATGCTTTTGTCCATATATATGTGCTTTCCATGGTTGCAGCATGATACGTATCCCCCTCCCCTGTGTACTCCCAAAGCGCCATTTCCTGAACGACGCAAAAGCCGCGCTCGCACGTTAAACCAATGTGTCCGGTGTTCTCCTTGTCCATGTAAATGCTGGGTATCTCGATCTGACGCCCCAAAATGATCCGCCTTCCGTTATGCTAATGAAAAAAGAGAAGAGAAAAGCACTGTTACTCGTACTGAGTTCCGCGTGCCAGTATATCTAGCCTGGTATAGGCGGCAAGGTAGATAAATCAGAGTAGGCTTTTGAACTCCGAATCATGAAGCCAACTTGGTCGAAAGCCTTGACGGAGAAACAATATCTCCCACGTCATCCGATGCCGTCGGGCGTATCAGGATAAAGTGTTTGCTTTGCGTTTCCCTTTGCGCGTGGCAGTCATAAGCTTCAACTCAAGAGGCCAATATCCTTTGGTCTTGCTGCTGTAATTCCCTCTTGCCTTCGTGTCAAGTTTTTGCCGACACATGGGACACTTTCCTTTGGTGGCATCTACGCAAAGGGACTGATGCAAGCATGAAGCGCAATAAAGATGGCCTAGAAGTGGGCGTGTCAGATAATTCCCGTGGGGCGCAAGAGGTAAACAGAGACACCCGTGAATGAACTTACCACAATGTGTTACTGTCAGATTACTACAGTCATCCATGCAGATGACACACTGAAAGGCAGCAAGCTTGATGCGGTCGTCCTTCTCTGGCTGTTTGATCTCGTCAGGGATTTCGTTCGTTTCGGTCAAATCAACGGTATCGTAATCTTCGTTGGTCTCAAGATCGATGAAAGCGCGAGGGGGCGGGCTCGAGCCGAATAGTTCTTCGACATCCATTTCTTTCTTTGGTGCCGAGCTCTTCTTCTGCCTCGGCGATTGTCTCGAAGATATCGTGTTCCCATTTGCAGCCGCAGTGGATGTCCGTTGTCGTTTGCTTGCGTGCGTAGAACCGGTCCGGGAAGCAGCGCTCCGTCGAAGAGCAGGAGGCATAGCGTCGGAGAAGGAGCTAGCGGGGCTGTCGAAGAGGTCGCTTTCGTCGAAGGAGTCAAAGATAGGAAGAGTCGGTTGAGATTCGCCAGCTGCGTTGGTGGAAGAGGAGAGTTGAGTCGTGCTACGCTCAAGGCCCAAGAAATTAGAGATGCAATGGTGAGCGGCAGAGGGGTCGCGTGGGGCGGTAGCGGCACTGTTGGCAGCTGCACGATGCGGCGCGGAAATGGAAGCCTGAAGCGCTGCAGTTTGGCTTACACCTGGAGTTAGAGCTTGACTTTGGTGTGGATCTGTGTTCGTGAATGACGGGTAAGTCGAGGGTGAAGAGAAGTCAGCATCAGCAAGATCATCAAGATCAGAATCCCCGATATTGGTAGCAAGCAATAAATTCTCAATGGCGCGGCTTCGACTGTATCGCCCTGAAGTTTCGCTCTCCCGAAGATTAATTGGTGGCAGGTCAAGGTTTTCCGATGACAAGTTAGTTGCCCTTCTCCGAGGCGGCGTTTGAAAGCCCAGGAGAGATAGACCAGGAGGGGAGTGGGAAGGCCTCGGCCGTTGTGTTGTTGTAGTCGGGCTTGAGCTCCGGCGAGCGCGATGAGGGTTGGGAATCAAGGGTGGCAAAGGAAGCGAGAAAGATGATGTCGTCGGGCGAATTTGGTTGTGTTGGCCACCAGGGCCGGTGCCACTGCCAGCACCCTCTTGTTCTTCAAATTCATCAGCCTCCAAGCCGATTGGCCTCTGCGAACGCGAACGTGAAGATCCGGGTTCAGTTCCAGCTAGATCCGGAGACGAAATGATCCTGGTGGACATGGAGATTGCAATGGGAGGAGCGTAAAATGCGTCTGCCGAGTCCCAAAAGTCAAAGCCTGGGTCGTCGTCTATTTCAATCGTTTACGAACGAGCGTTAGGAGCTGTTACCACCAAAAAGAAACGCGCAAGGACATTGGAGCTAGGTTCGACTGTAGGGGGCAGGAGAGGTCAAAAGAAGCAAGTAGGCGGGTAAGGGAAGCGGACTAGATAAAAAGGAAAGACGACAGGAGGAATAGAAATAGAGATTCTTTCTAACCTTGCAACAGATGAGAGAAGGTGAGATCCATATACAAGAAACTTTGCTCCATTGTTGGGTCGATTGAAGGACGTCACGGGGAGAGAAGAAAAGGTGCAAGCCGCGGAAAGTTTACTAAGGCCTGGCTGGGCACTTTCAAAGCATTAGTTAACTGAGCCAACTGTTTTTGAGCTATGCAAATGACTTGATTGACTTACCAGGTCGGCAGGCGGGCCGCTGCTGGACTGTGCTGCGCTGGTCTGGGCTGGGCCAACTCGGATGAGAACAGGATGTGGATATCAACGGAATGGATGATAAAACAAAAGCAGAGAGGCACAAAGGCTTGCGTTTGTCAAAGGAGATGTGAGCTCTTTGTAAGGTAAGGTTGAGAAGGCATTATCCTGGCGGCTGGACTCAGCCGAAAATAACTACTGGTTTGCGATGGTCAAGAGTAAACATGGGAAGAAAGCCAACCGCTTTTTAGGTTAAAAGTAAAAGGCCCAGTCTGAATGGGAGGGGGGATGACCAGCCATCCGTTGTCACCCATTCCATGATGACTGACGCTGTCTGGCCACAAGTCGAGGCGAATCTCAGCTGCACCGCGACAGTACATACACGATACTACAGAAAGCCGTTTGTTGGAAGGGAGGAACGTCTTTGGCTGCAAAGCAAGGCTTGAAAGCTTGAAACCCCTTCATCTCAGTCCATCCTCGTCTCATTTGGCCCAATCATATCTCTCAAGAAGACTACTAAATGAGACTCATTGGATCACAGACTTGACTTCATGTGCATCCGGATGTACACGGCGCTTGAAACTCCCCGCGTTACCTCATCTCGATTCTTCATATATGGAGTTCAATCGCTGCATTTGCTTTGTCGAGTCCAGTGCCGCGATACAACAGAGATCTGAACCGATCTTCCATCAATCCCTAGATTTGGCTTTTGGAAATAAAAATAAAAATCGGCATTGTCCCCACTTTTTTAGACTTGAAATATCATGATGCATTACTCTTTACGCCTCGCTCATGGAAATCGTTTTGGAGGTTTATTAAAAGCCCTACATCAAGTTCAATTGCCCCTCCATCTTAGACCCTTCCATCGTCGGGCTCCACTCCAGACTAGAAAGACAGGGACCCGCTGAGAATTCCCAGCGTCATCCACTTAAATTAGCAGGGATTTGCTAATTTAGTCAAAGATGGATGGATGCAAATGCCAAATTCATCATCCTGACCTTGCATTTGTCAAGGTGCACTCGTCAACCCACGACTTCAACAGAAATAATACTCGATCGGCGCATCGTCCAGACCGTCGGCGATAGTAATCACCAGGAGTCGGGATGCTACTGTGGTGCATTTAATAATGTTTGTCCCAGTTGCTGCTTCTCCGTTTCGCGGTTCGACTGCCAGCTTCTCTCGCATCGCTCAACACCAGGGTTTTCATCGTCATGCTTTGCGCACTCATGTGCGATGGCTGGCTGCCGTCGCTCGCAAAACCAAAACAAATAAATTAAAAACCCTTGCTTGTAACACTACAATATTCCTTCGCACAAGTTGTCAGATATTAATTTTGCTGCAGTACCCTCCGAAGCCCGACATAACGAAATAGGCGTTCAGCAACTCAGCTCCCACGTATTCGAACAAATATTTCCCGATGGTGTAAAACCTCCACCCCAAGAGCTCGTTGAGCTATCCAAGGACCATTTGAGGCGCCACGATCTGCTTGGGAAGAACACCGACAAATCCGATCCTATAGCTTTTAATATTCCCCCGCTGCAAGGGCGCACGCTTGACGAGCACTTTCACAAGCTTGGTATGGATGCCGCTGAGCCATTCCTCACATTTGCGAAGCAATTTGCCATCGCCAATCCTCCCCCCAAGCCCCGGCAATGGGTATACGAGAGTGGCTGGACGAAATATAACCCTGATGGGACGACCGAGAAAGTTGAGGCGCCTGAAGAAGAGATGCTGTCGTTCGACACAGAGGTCATGTGGAAAATAAGCCCTTTCGCCGTCATGGCCTGCGCATCGAGCCCGACTGCCTGGTACGCATGGCTATCGCCTTGGCTGTTGGGAGAGACAGAAAACGATCGGCAGTTGATTCCTTTTGGTGATCCTACCAAAGATCGAATTCTTGTCGGGCATAATGTGGGCTTCGACCGAGCACGGGTTTTGGAAGAGTACAGCCTAAAACAAACCCGGAATACATTCCTGGACACCATGTCGCTACATGTGGCTGTTAATGGAATGTGCTCTCAACAACGGCCTACCTGGATGATGCATAAAAAGAATCGAGAGCTACGGGAGCGATTCGCGACCCAGCCTCCTAGCCATGATTTGGCGGCAGTGCTAGATAACCAAGCAGTGCACGACGAAGCGGATCTTTGGGTCGAACGAAGCTCTGTCAACTCTCTGAGGGATGTCGCCAAGTTCCATCTTAATGTTTCTATCGACAAGACAATTCGAAATGACTTTGGTGAGCTGGATCGTGATGGAGTAGTAGAAAAGTTGGATGAGCTCCTGACATATTGTGCCGCTGATGTCTCGATTACCCATCGTGTCTACCAAATCGTTTTTCCTAACTTCCTGAAAACCTGCCCACATCCTGTCAGCTTCGCAGCTCTTCGCCACCTCTCCTCCGTCATCCTTCCAGTTGATAAGTCGTGGGATGCGTACATAAAAAATGCCGAAGCTACCTACCACACTCTCTCTGATGCGGTTCAGGAACGCCTTATCGGTCTTACCGAAAGCGCACTGGAAATGAAGGACAGCCCTGATGAATACGAGAACGATCCCTGGATGCAACAACTTGACTGGTCAGGGCAGGAAATCAAGATGGCCAAAGGCAAGGGGGACGAACCACCCAGACCCGTAGCCAGGCAGAAGAAGCCAGGCATGCCCAAGTGGTATAAGGACCTCTTCCAATCTAGCGACTCGCCCATCAACATCACTGTTCGAACACGGGTTGCTCCTTTGCTGTTGAAGATGTCCTGGGAAGGGTATCCGCTGTTCTGGTCCGATCAATACGGTTGGACATTTCGCGTACCTCGAGCGGAAGCCGCCAAGTACACAGCTAAGCTAGCGGTTGAGTGCAAGTTCGACGAGAAAGAAATCAAGCTGCGTGACGATCATGCTCATGCCTACTTCAAGCTCCCTCACAAAGATGGCCCAACAGCGCGTTGTACTAACCCAATGGCCAAGGGGTACTTGTCCTATTTCGAGAGTGGTATGCTGTCCTCCGAGTACACATATGCTAAGGAAGCGCTGGAAATGAATGCGTCGTGCTCTTACTGGATAAGTGCAAGAGATCGCATCAAGTCTCAAATGGTTGTTTATGACAAAGACCTCCGCGTAATGAGGGGATCTACTCGTGGCAGGCCAAAGAAGGACAAACCTGGTTTTATTTTGCCACAGATTATCCCAATGGGTACCATAACTCGCAGAGCAGTCGAGAACACCTGGCTTACGGCCAGTAATGCCAAGAAGAATCGCGTTGGCTCTGAACTGAAAGCAATGGTCAAGGCACCCAGGGGTTATTGCTTTGTAGGAGCGGACGTTGACTCGGAGGAGCTTTGGATTGCCAGCCTTGTTGGCGACGCAACATTCAAACTTCATGGTGGAAATGCTGTTGGATTCATGACGTTGGAGGGCACAAAGTCTGCTGGCACGGATCTTCATTCGCGGACGGCATCCATCCTGGGCATTACCAGGAACAATGCCAAAATCTTCAATTATGGACGAATCTACGGTGCTGGTCTCAAATTCGCAGCGACCTTATTACGACAATTCAATCCAAACCTCTCCGAGAAGCAGACCATGGAGACGGCATCAAGGCTCTACGCAAATACCAAGGGCACAAAGACCAACCGCAAGTTGCTCTACAAACGGCCCTTCTGGAGAGGTGGCACCGAGTCGTTTGTCTTCAACAAGCTGGAGGAGTTTGCTGAGCAAGACAAGGCTAGAACCCCGGTATTGGGCGCTGGAATTACTGAAGCGCTTATGGGACGATACATCAGCAAGGGTGGTTATCTAACGTCGCGAATTAACTGGGCTATTCAATCTTCCGGTGTCGACTACCTTCATTTGCTCGTTGTTGCTATGGATTACCTAATTCGTCGCTTCAACATCGATGCTCGAGTGGCTATCACAGTTCATGACGAAATTCGATACTTGGTTACAGAAAAGGATAAGTACCGCACAGCACTTGCTCTGCAGGTTGCCAACCTCTGGACAAGGGCCATGTTCTCTCAGCAAGTTGGCATCAACGATCTTCCTCAGTCCTGCGCTTACTTTTCTGCTGTGGATATCGACCATGTGTTACGCAAGGAAGTAGACATGGAGTGCATAACTCCAAGTCATCAGACCCCTATACCTCCGGGAGAGAGCATCGATATCAATACTCTTTTAGAGAAGGGAGAGGATGCTCGGTTAGATCCCGCTATCGTTCCAGACGCCAAACACGCCCCCAAGCTCGATGACATCGCGTATACTCCGCGCGTGCCTATCATGGAAGGCATCCGGGAAGCAGCACAGGAGTCAATTCCATTTCTCAAAGCCCAAATAGCCAGTGACGAAAAAGAGGTTCGAGACATTGTCTACACGTTGCAGAAAGAAAGGCTAGCAGCGATGCCAAAGAAGGAAAGGCCGATGAGCAAGAAAGAATTGCAAAGCGTGTTACCATACAGGGCATACCCACAACTTATGCCCATGGACGAACCCTTTATCCTAACAGAGGCTATGAAAGAAAATCAAAATGCTTATGCGCACAAAAACAACAAGTTGGGGCTGGGAAAGTACTCGAACGGGAATTACAGGCCAACTTGGAGGGTGTAACCGCCAACGGCTCCAGTTCAACTTGTAAAAGCTGAGCTTGCACAACGTCTCTTATATCACTCATGTGGTCATGTATATATATTCTTATGTTGAGATGGCGAACACGTCGAATTGCATCTGGAAACGGTGTTGGGTTGCGGATTGGGGGCTTTTACGATGGGTTTAGGAGGGCGTTTAAAGAAAATCAATCAAAAGGTCTGGGGTCTGATGTACTTGTATCACCAACTGCGCAGGCGTTTTGTTTCAACCAATCATTATATACCTCTTCAACAATTCTTCCACGGCAGTAATTTCCTGGCTCTAATGTCGTTAAAGTGCTGACATCTCAAATTGAAGCTAAACTCTACGCATGATGGACAACTTGCGGGAGTTGGCTTGGCGATCGAAGGTTGACCCCTGTAGCATATCGGCAGCTTCACAGGTAGCCTGGGGCTATCTTTAGATACAATGTTCTGAGGCTTGGGATCGACACCTGTTGGTCAGTTGCTTCAGTCGTTGTAGCAAACCAATAGTCCGAGATTGACTATTTGACGTATATTCCAAGAAGAGTCTGACGATAAGTCGCTGATATTCTCTTTGTAGGTACTTTTGGACGCCCCCAACTTAGATGGAAAACAAGCTCATGGCTGCAGGCGTGATGACGAAACTGTCCCGCGCTAAGAAGCCAGGTCTCCACTAAAGCTACTCGTCATCCCTCATCGGCACGTTTCGTTCTTTTCATGCTGTGACATGCTCCCTCATCTCATCTACCAGAGACCACAAAAACACTTGCCGGCCAGGGGCTTATCGACCCTGAATCTACTAGCTATTCTCCTTCGTTACCTCTTTTGTTGTATTTTCTTTTGCGCTTCAGTAACACTCGTTTCTTCTCGCTAAATACCAACGCTAAGACCTGGCACGAGCCGAACGATCGACCCCTCTTCAGCTACCGATAAACCGTGGCGATCTTGGACCGATTTAATCGAGCTGGTTTGCGAGAGACAGACAACGGTTTATACACCGAGTCGAGAGGGAAATAAAACAACCCAGATATTGTACATTCGAAACCATGGTGTCTACCGAAGAGGCCATCCAGAGACTCAAAGAGGCTCGTCCTCCCGCGACAGACACATTTACATACCTTACCGTCGTCGAAACGAACCTCTCCCCCGAAGTTCTCCCAACTCTCCAGGACATTCTCCAAGACGCTGCGCTTACGAGCGAAATCGGCTGGGATCTCGTGGAGATGCTAATCTCTGTCCCAGGCAGCGAGGGCTGTCTCGAGACCATTGCCCGCCTGGGAAACCCTCGCGAAGTCATCCTCAAGGTTATCGAAGTTCTTGACGCCAACTCAGAATCATCCGAGGCCGGCGACGCCTCGGCGAGCGCAAAGTTCGTTATCCTGGTAGGCATGCTGAGCATCCTCCACCAAAGACTTCAGGTCAAGGCGCCATCACGATACCTTCATACCACACTGCAAACCGTTTACCGAGCGTACAACCCCCAAGGTGCCGAGACGACGGCTGCGGTTATTGACCTTGTACGATCTCTTTCTGGGCGAAAGCGACCACCTCTACCTACACGCCAATCTAGCGCCAAGATAGAAACGGCGTTCCAGGGGAGTGACATGTCCAAGAGTGCTCCCGATCCTGAGGCGCATGCAGGCCAAGCAGGCGAGGGCGAGTCTGAGCTGGTATCACGACTCTTGCAGTCATTTATAACAAGTATTCTCGAAGCTTATGTCAACTCGAACAATTTGGAATGGGCAGCAAGACATTTGGAATATTTGAGCCCCGAGAGGATTGTACCGAAGAAGCCAACCATGCTGCAAGCGTTCAAGCAAGTAGACGAGCTTCAAACCAGGGACGCCTTAGTTGGACAGTTAGTTGTAAGTCGTCTATCTACCATGGTGGAAATTGTTTCTAATTCCTTCAGGCTGTTGCCCGCGATTTAGGCCTGGCGAAATTGCCTTCTGACGAGGTCAAGAAGATTTTGCAGTCTCCGTTCGCGGTGAATCCACTGTCTGTCGAGCCCGATCCCAAAAATCCCGAAGCTATCAAACTATCATCTGGCGGCTTCCTTTGCTTGACCGCTTATCGCATGTTCGCATCGGACATTTTTGACGCCAATTACGAACAGCCCAATGCCAGTATTTTCCCTGAGCACCACAACTTGTTGAAGAGGTTCCTCGGCGATGAACCACAGATACAAATCGAGGGCAACCCTGGCACTGTCGAGGCATTGATTGTCATTGCACTTTGGCTTCAGGATCAGAAGCGGATAGTTGGACCTAATGCGGCTGAAGACAGGGAAGCAACATTCATGTCATATCATCATCTGCTAACTCTCATCTCTGTATTTCATCCATCTTTACGAGTACGGAATGCAGCCACCGTGTTGGCAGGCCAAATCCTTCATCAAGACCCTGATGAAGGGGATAGATTAAATATTCTGGAGGACTTGCTGGAAAACTGCATGTTTTCTTCTCTGCAAGCATGTGCAGTGACATGGCTACGAGAGGAAATCATCGCCACCCAGAAGGCTGGCTCAAAGGGACGATTTGCTGATTCTGACTGCTTGGACCAGCTCCAGTACACACTGTTTCCGGATCTCGAGTATCTTGCTGAGACGGACTTGGAGGCGCTATGGGAGTTCTGGGTACAGAACTCACCCTTCCATCTTCAAGTGGTAAACTTCTCTCTGTTTTTGTTTGGTGGTCAAGATTATAAGAGCTTGGCTCCTGCTGGCATGGCTGCAGCGATAGAGCATCGATACGCGAACCCTTTGCTTGCTGCTGCCAAGCGATTGACGGAGGCACTGGAAAAGAAAGAGATTGATGGTCAAGACCAGGAGGGCGAGGTGTCAATGCAGTTGAGCATTTTGACGGATACCCTTGAGCGTGTTCCGTTGCACTAGAGTTTATGAGTAAGAACGACAAGAGTGTTGTAGTTCAACTTGCAGTTGTATATGAATGACATTCTACAATATTCTGCTATTACCATGGTAATGAAATTCGCATATTCGAATAATAATATGTGTCTATAAGCTGTTGATCTCGTTGCTATCGTTATTTTTGCTTCGTTCCAATACTAGGTAGGCAATTGGTATAAGTTAAAGGAGTATTTGTCGGGGGGTTTTGCAGCAAAATAGAACCACATCTATCACAATAACAAACCAAAACAAAAGCCAGACATCTTCTTGACTGGTCGTATTATGACATACCAAAATACACCACAGGATGTATCAGTCAGTAACACACTTAAACAAGAAGTGTTTTTGAATGAACTCGTACAGGGTGGGTGGTAGTTTCATGCCCGGAGCAACGAGTCCGCAGTCAAGGACAAAGCACGGAATTTGGCCAGTCACAGGGAGAGGCGAAATTACTAGGTCAGTTTATGACATTTTAGCCTACACCCCATGTCGTTTATCTTTTGTAGACTACCTGGGCTTAGATGGACTTTTCTGTCGGGCCCTTGCCGAGTTAGCGTAGTAGTCCGCCGCCGAGAGAGGTTATGTTGAGCGGTTGAGCAATACCCTAGTAGTTATTGTGTAAGTTGTATTAGTTGTATGACGGCGGTCAATTGGTAGCTTAGAGCATTCGCCGTTAGGCACATGCCATAAGTCATGATAAGTTCATTATTTTACGCCAGCGCATTGACTTCGGAGGACAACAACTACGTCACAATATCTAATGAACATACGGATGTTGATTCTGTTGAACATCACGGGGCGACTGTACCTTTTGGGTACCTACGAAAGAAGCTGTCACAAAACGACAAAGCTCTTAATGGTGAAGCATGATGACCAGAAACTCTGGCTTGACAACGAATGAATGCATGGCTGCAGCTCTTTGAAACCGGCATCACCCCGAGTTGCCTGGGTACGAGTTTGGCCCATCATCGACGATTCCCGCCTGTTCCCTGCACTGAATGAGACCTTACGGAGGCCCATTAAATTAGCCTTGCGGCGCCAAAGAAGCTAGAACGCCGAGCGCCAAGGGGTACACAGTGGAACAGACGGCAAGTGACGTCATTGTATCTGAACCAGAAATTAAGAAAGAACATTCCCGAGACCAGAGTAGTGGCCTTGTGACGCCTGCCCAATTTTGTTTGTCAATACTAGAGTAGAAGGGAGGAACCTTTCGATGACCCGAGACTTGACCACGGCCTTTTTTCTCTTTTCATTACACTTGTGCACTGAAGCGTGGTACAATATACGTGATTCTAGCAACAGCATTTGCCAAGCAGACCTATTGCCAAGGTGCGACTGATCAAGTGGCGTACACGACCGTGACACGACGACTACGATATCCCATCACTATAAACAGAGCCATCTGCATAATTTCTTCGCGTTCCTCTGTCTATAAACCACCCGAGAGAAAGACATCAAACCTTCCCGCTCCCACAGAGGAGTCGCAGTACTGCTGCCATGGATTCTCAATCAGAAGATGGCAATAGGCTTAAGCTAGAAGTATCGCAGAAGTACAACGATGGAGAAAACGAACAACAACCCACAACAGTAATTACGGATGACCATGGAGATCTCGCCTTTCCCGCCGCCGTTCCACGCCCGATCCTGTCACCCGAGAGCCCATTATCGTCGAGAAGTCACAAAGAGGCTGTCACTCCCAACGCTGCCCCAAGCGAAGACCGTCAACCAACACGAGTTCATTCACAACCTGTGCCCGTATCAGAAACCCCTGGACATGTATTGTCAAAAAAGTCATCAGCTCCCAAGGACCGACCCAAGCCGACCAAGACATGGCAAACCGAACAGCCCAGGCGCGATCATCACCGCCATCACTCATACTTTCGACCCGGCCCAGCCAGGGCTGGCACATCATATCTGAACAAAGCGATTTGGGAAGGCCCCGAAAGTACAGCACTCGACTCTAGAAGAAGTTCGTCGTCATCGTCCGACGAAGAGCAACGACCGATCAACCGGCGGGAACCACCAAGTGATGGAGACCGGAAGAAAGACAAGGCATCACATAAAGACCTTAGTGATGATAAATATGGTCACTTCAGCGTCGGTAACCAGAATTACCAAACATCTGGAAAGGTCAAGAAGGATGGACGCTTGCGAATCACTGTCAATGAGACCGCAGGTACCGGATATCTTAGTAAGGCTCTCGGTGCAGCTGTTAGCAAGGTGGCACCCCCAAGGGTGGAACAAGCCGAAAAGCCATCCAACTTGACAATTCCCGAGAGCCCACGTCGATCATCCTCTGCGACAGCTGTGGCGGACCCAAGACCCCAGACACGCCTGAACATTGTTATCATGGTTATTGGTTCACGAGGAGATGCCCAACCATTTCTAAAAATCGGCAAGGTCCTCAAGGAGGACTACGGACATCGAGTACGCATCGCTACACACCCAGCGTTTCGTGAATTTGTGGAAAAGGATTCGGGCCTCGAGTTCTTTTCAGTTGGGGGCGACCCATCTGAACTTATGGCCTTCATGGTTAAGAATCCTGGTTTGATCCCGACTCTTGAGACATTCAAGGCTGGAGATATTGGCCGACGACGAGCTGCCATGGCTACTATGTTTGATGGTTTCTGGCGTGCGTGCATTAATGCCACAGACGACGAGTCGGACCGTCAGAACTTAAAGATGATGGGCGAGAAGAATCCCTTTGTGGCGGACGTCATCATCGCCAACCCGCCAAGTTTTGCACATGTTCACTGTGCTGAAGCGCTCGGAATCCCTGTTCACTTGATGTTTACCTTTCCTTATACACCAACGCAAGCGTTTCCACACCCCTTGGCGAGCATCAAGAACTCCAACGTGGATCCAGGATACACCAACTTCATCTCATACCCCTTGGTTGAAATGATGGTATGGCAAGGGTTGGGAGATCTGGTTAACGAATTCCGTGTCAAGACCTTGGCCCTAGACCCGGTATCAACTCTCTGGGCACCTGGTGCGACGTATCGTCTGCATGTACCTTTCACGTATTTGTGGTCACCGGGTCTTGTACCCAAGCCACAGGACTGGGGCAGTGAAATTGACGTAGCTGGCTTCGTGTTCCTCGACTTGGCCTCGACCTTTGAGCCACCAAAGGAATTGGAAGACTTCATTGCGGCTGGAGACACCCCTATATATATTGGATTTGGCTCCATTGTTGTCGATGATGCTGACAAGTTCACCGAAATGATCTTCAAGGCCGTTGAAATGGCAGGTGTTCGTGCCTTGGTGTCGAAGGGCTGGGGTGGACTTGGAGGAGATGACGTCCCAGAAAACGTCTTCATGCTCGACAACACCCCTCACGACTGGCTTTTCCCACGAGTAAAAGCTTGTGTAATTCATGGAGGTGCGGGTACAACAGCCATCGCGCTCAAGTGCGGAAAGCCAACAATGATCGTTCCCTTCTTCGGTGACCAGAATTTCTGGGGCAAGATGGTGAGCAGCGCAGACGTCGGCCCTGAACCGATTCCCTACAAACATCTAGACGCAGAGAAACTCGCAGAAGGCATCGAGTATTGTCTCTCGGACAAGGCAAGAGAAGCTGCGGAAAAAATCGCTAAGCGAATAGCAGAAGAGGGTGATGGTGCTGAAAATGCTGTCAAGGAGTTCCACCGACAGCTAAACCTCGAATCTCCTAGCATTCTGCGATGCTCCATCCTCAGAGACCGCACTGCTGTCTGGGAAGTCAAAGGAACCAATATCAAATTGGGTGCCTTGGCTGCTGACATGCTTGTTGATAACGGACTTCTGACCTGGAAGCGCTTGAGACTCCTCAGGCATAAAGAATGGAATGATTTCGAAGGTCCTGGAGAGCCTGTCACTGGGATTGCTGGTTCCATTGCTAGCACAGTCGGTGAAGCATTCCACGGCGTTGCTAGCGTTCCTTACCATTGGGCAAAAAGGACAAAGTCGACCAGAAGAAGGAAGAGCGTAAAAAGATCAAAGAAACCCAAGAAGACCAACCAAGAAGCATCGCAAAACGATGCAGCAGATCCCGAAAACACAGCGGACGGTGCTTCAATACACACCGAGGCGACAGCCGAGGAAGCAAGCGGACAGTACGTCGGCGATATGGCGAGTGGCGTTGAAAGGACAGCTACAGCTATCGCCAAGGCGCCAGTGGACCTCTCCATGGCTCTGGCACAGGGATTTCACAATGCTCCTCGACTATATGGCGACAATACGGTACGACGACCCATTCGAGTAACTGGCTTTCATTCTGGACTCCGAGCAGCTGGGCACGAGTTTGCCTATGGTGTCTACGATGGTTTCACAGGAGTTGTTCGTCTTCCAATCCGCGGAGCAAAAGAGAATGGGCCAATTGGATTTGTCAAGGGCACAGGTATGGGCTTGACAGGACTAGTACTCAAGAATCTGTCTGCTATTGTTGGTCCGGTCGGTTACACGCTGAAGGGTGTTGTGAAACAGGCCGAACGATCCAAGACGCCCCAGAAGACCATCCGTCGGGCTCGCATGGCTCAAGGACAGAGAGAGTATAATGCACTCCCAGAAGATCACCAGAAACAACTGGAAAAGGAGATAATGGACGGATGGCATGTCATGAAGGAGCTAAGAGAGAAACTCCAGGAGTTGGAGAAGCAGCGTGGTATCGCCGGGCAGATTGACCGGGTCCTTATTGATACCGAGGTCGTGTTCGAAGACGTGGACACTGCCAAAAGGTCGTTGGAAGCGCTCAAGCAAGGAAAGGATCTTGAGGATGTGGTAGATCCTGATCGAGATCGTGGTCGTGGTGAAGGAAAGTCTGGCCGGGATCGAAGCATGTCGATTCGAAGATCGTTGAATTTTACAAAGAGACATGGGGAGAAGAAACGCCTCGCATCGCTGGCTGATGCTGATGGTAACATGGCCGAAGGAGCAGTTCATTCTGGAACGGATAGACTGACCGTGCCAGCGAGGTAGAATCATTTGCTCATGAGGGATTGCATGGCGTTGGGTTGCGGTTGTTTTTGAAGGAATATAGTATACGTATACCCCGATCGTGCGGTCTAGGCTGTAATTGTAGTATAAGTTTTAATTAAAAATGCATAATATTCAAATAAATACCCCTTGTGCATGCTCGCGTTAGTGGATTGAAATTTGTGTCTTGTGAATGTCTAGTCTAGTAGGTATGATGTGAGGCTGCAATGGGTGTTTACCGAAGCTCAAGTTGCTTCTTACCATGAAAATACAAAAGCGTCGTTCTGATGAGCCAATAGGGTGAATTAATATTGCAATGTTGATTTCGTTGTCTCAACGTCGTCGATCATGATCTCGATGGCTTCGGTGTCTGTCGTCTCTGTTTCTTTCGCGGTCTCGATCACGGTCACGGTCACGGTCGCGATGCCCATGCCTACTGTCTCGATCCCTTTCCCGCTCACGCTCGCGCTTGTAACTGTCTTCATGTCGACGACCTTCCTTTCGTTTACTCTCTTCTCGGCGGTACTCGTCTAGGCGTGGTCGCCTGTTCTTTTTCCCATTCTGATTCCATCCGCCAAGATCCTCCTCTCCTTTGAGTTCCTTGGCACCAAGTCCGAGCCGGTTTGGACGTCGCTTGACTTCTTTTACTGTGCCGCGAGGTTTACCATCCCAACCCATACCTCGCAGGAGAGCTGCGCCAAACTCCTCTACAGGCATGGCTTCATAGTCGTCCAGAGTAGACGCTTCGCCGGCATCTTGGATGTCGCGTTGGTAGGCGTCCTCTTCGGTTGGATGGATAACCTTTTCCTCTTCCTCCTTCTTCCCTAATAGCGCATCTATCGCTTCATCGTCTGCTGATCGTTTGGGAGGTAGTTTCTTATCGTTATCGCCCTGGCTGGGGGCCCTTTCGTCCTTGCGGTCCCGATCGGCATCCTGTTTGTCGTCCTCGGTCTTCTCCTTGATTGTCAGACCCCATTTCAGACCCTTATCCTGGTCTGCAGGTTCTGTTTCGACTGTTGTTCCGGCCTGTTGAGCCCTGGCCTCCTCGGGAAGCAGATTCTTTCCCTTTCTCTGCGCTTTGGCCTCTGATCTCCAGTCGCGATTGGCTTGTCGAGCAATCACGTAGTCCTTTTTCTCTGTCCTTGGGTCCTTCGCTTTGCGCTCTGTTTCTGCGCCCTCGGCACCGAAGCCAGTAATATTTTCATGTCGTCCACGGTGGTCATCTTGGTCGTCTTCGGAATCAGATGCTCCTCCTAGAGCTTGTGGTCGCGGTCTCTTTCCTAGTGACGATGGCGGATGTGGTCTTGCGAGCTTTTTTGAATTGCTGTTATTCGAAGGAGCACCGAATTTGATTGCTATCCGTGGTGCTGCTGGTTTGTTTTGTTCTGACATTGTTGGCAAGTCGTTCTGTTGATAAGCGCAAATACACATGCATCTATGTCGAGTAGAGGAGACAGATAAATTTTGAAAGACGTCAGAAGCAGGCAGTCGTAAGTCTTTTGTGGCGCACGCATAGGTTGTGGCGGGCCGATTCTTCTTGGAGAGTGGCTGAATGACAAGTGGTACTTATGAAGAAGTACCTCATTGAGAACCCGATCAAGCGGTCAATGCAGAATCAGAGTCGCTACATAATAAGGCTCATTGTTAAGTAAAATGCTAAAAGCTCATGCAGTGCTGAAAATAAGAGGCTGCTTCTTACGAATTTGAAGGACTATCATTCCACCATAACTTAGTACCTATGCCAGACTTTGGGATATACGTTAGCACCTGAAGGCTTAATGCCCGGAAACGATAAGCTCCTGTGAACTGTACGTTGATTCCCTAGCTGCCTAGGTAGGTATCTATAGGTAGTGGCACACTGTTTGTTATTGATCGCCCTAGATGAAAGCATGAAAGAATATGATATCCAGCCCTGTGGATGACGGGGTGGAAGAAGATTGAAAGAAAATACTGTACATAGTACAGATAATTGCACGCAACATGTACTTTCGCCTTCACTTACACGTACACATGTACATGCACTTGCCTTTTTTTATAGGTTACAAGCATGAGAAAGGATACATACAGTAGTCTACGTGGTGGAGATTTAAATGACTGTTCTAACAAATATGAGCGTAGTGGACACGGTGCCTGACATGCACCAACATACCGTGCTGTCCTAGGACTTCTACCCCTTTCTATGGCCCCTCGCGCTCGTGAGTGCACTTGGCGCAGCGGTTGGACAATTTTAGCACAGTGCAGACAATAGATGTTGGACCAGAAATTTGAATCTCGTTTTCCACAAACCTTGGCCTTATCCCAAACCTTGATCCTCACTTCTCCTACCCACCAGTCGCGCTACACCCACTATTTGCTGCAAGCCTGGTTGATTGCCCCCCCTAATCCACCGCCAGTCCCGCACTCTCTAGTCTCTTCCGATACCTTCCCCAGCGTTCAATGTCCCCCATGTACCCGTGCTTCACCTAAACTCTACTGCATTCAGCGCTTTGAGCTGCAAACCACCAAAACACCACAGTATCGTCTCCCCAGAGACAGAAATTTTGACGCCCTCCAGCGACGTCGCCCTCAACACCGACACCCCAAAATCAATCAACAACAACCTTTTTCATCGTCAAAAACCTGTGCATTCATCTCAGGCGACTTCAAATTATTTCTTGCAACGTCCGTTTCACCCCAAAACGGATGTCGCGGCCGTCGATGCTATGACTGAGGTCGGAGCCGCCGATCTATCAAGGCTGCTTCAATCAAAGCGCAATGAGTGCAGGTTAGTATAAGCTCAAACGAAAGAGCTAATTTTTCCGATCATGGCGATGTCTTTTTCGGCCTGCTAACTTGCCTCAGTTCAATTGTGACGTCGCGGAAGCGAAAGCTTCGCGAACTGTTCGTTGTTGCGACACAGTCCGAGGGTCTGCCGCACCCAGTCTTGACCAACCCAGACGCGCCGACCACAACACCAGCCGAATGGCAATTCTTGCAAGCCAACGATATCAACCAGTACGTTATGCAAATTGAACACGCGCTTTTTGGAATTGATTTCCGCGTGCATCGTGCCGCCAATGCCTGCAACATGCTAATGCCAGTATAGAAGCAAGACGCTCAATGAAGCCAGCATCCCCACGAGGCCAACCTTCTCGCTAGAAGTGCTCAAGAAATCTCTGGCAAAGTCGATATTCATTGCGAATGAATCTGTGCCGAAGCAAACGCCGGAGAATTCAAATAAATCCCATGTAACGGATGCGCAGGACGACCAACAGTCTAACAAGGCACCTTTATCTACAAAACCCGATGCTGCTGCTACTTCAACAAGACCTAACACACCCGAGACTTCAACAGAGTCAGCTACAACCGCCAATCTCGTTCCTCCACCCGCCAAGAACACCCAAGCTGTACTTCCACCTGCCGATGCGATTGAAAAGCCGATACCAACAACCTCTCCAGATGTTCCTGCATCCACTGGCGCCAATGCGAATCCGATAACGAACGGAGAGGACCGTGTCGATCCAAATGAAGTCGCATCGGCACCGCGCCAACCTCAAGTCACCTTTGAAACAGGAACAAAGGGCGACCATGTTGAGACTGGAACATCGTCAGTGAAGTCTGGTCAGGGGGTCGGGGATTCTGCTGTAACCACAAGTGTTCCCTCAACAGTTAAGCCCTCTGCCGACGCTACTCGTTCCGCCGACGCTTTATCTTCGCCTGGTTCAACGGCCCAAAGTGCGACTACACCTGCGGTACATGATGATGCTTCTACAGATACAAGTCCGGAGCATGAGGGGCCACAGTATGTCGAGCCAGCAGAACAGGAAAATATTGAGGATGGTACCCGTGAGAGAGGCACAGACAAATACCATCAGAGTCATCAAGGCGATGATATTCGAGCTCCTTCAACCAAAGACCTGGAAGACCGTGTATTGGAAGCACCCCCTGACTCTGCCGAAGCCCAGCTTCTCCAAGAATCTATCCGATCGAATGTCGCAGCAGAGAAAGAGGCAGCACTGAACTCGGCGAGCACTAGCCAGGAGGCAGACACTGCTATACCAGCGCCAGTGTCCGAAGATGTTAACATGTCGGATGTTGACGACAGGGTTGTCAAGGCTGCGCCCACGGTTGGAGGAAAGGTTGAGGAGAAGCATGCCCAACAGATACTCGATACTGATGCGAAATCCGCTTTAGCAACTGGTGCACCTGCAGAAATTTCAGGTAGTAAGGAAATTCCAGACAGCCAAGAAGAGGCCCCTGAACAGATGGATGTGGATGCGCCCGAGCCTAAAGCAAGTACTGAAAGTCAAATCGGAGCGCCCATATCACCTGAGAAGTTGGATGCAGCCGACAGCGGTCCGTCCTCGCCTACACCTGCGCATATAACTGAGGTCGCTGCACCCCCCGAGCCTGTTCGTCAAGATTCACCGCCCAAAGTTGAGCGCGCTGTCACTAGAGTTTCGTCTGGGGCAATGCGTCCAAAGTCTGTCAGTGAAATTGTTGGCGTGACCCCTCGCCAAACCCCGACGTTGGAACACATTTCTACCAATAAGAGCATAAACCATCAGCTGACTCCTTTAACTTCTACTCCCAAATCACCAACCCTGAGGCACCGTCACATTTCCGCTCATCAAAGACAGACATCTCGCAGTCAGCCCTCGACGGTTGTGTTTGGTAAGCAGTCCAAGAAGGGCGAAGAAAAGTCGATGGTGACCAGCCAACATGACACGATTCTTCCGACCGAAGACTACTACACCCCTCTTTTTGTTCAGGGCTTTGCTGGCAGTTCATCATGGATGCAGCCGATCGAGAAAATCTTGTATACTGCCAACAAGACCGTTACAACGCCGGATGCCAACCTGGCCATCCAAGACCACCAAGCATGCAAAGTTTTGAGGCGCGTCTACCATCTTCAGCAGCACGATAAATGGTCTCTGCGGCAACCCAAACGTTGCCCTGAGCCCACCCGGCCCCCGTCTCACTGGGACGTTGTGCTTCAAGAAATGAAATGGATGCGAACAGATTTCCGAGAGGAGCGAAAATGGAAGAGAGCTGTAGCCAAGAATCTTGCATATGCTTGTGCAGAATGGCATGAAGCTACCCCTGAAGAGCGGAAGACACTGCAAGTTCAAGCTGTTATACCCCCCAAGATGAAGCCGGCAAGCGATGTCGCCATGGTTGACGTCGAGGGCGCAAACCATCTAACTCCCGATCTCGTTTCTGGCGAAGATGTCGAATCTATCGATAATCTCGATGACCTGATCGAAGAATTTCCAGAGACAATAGCGCCATCCGCCATATTCAACCTTCAAGACGAAGATGTCGTTTTTGGTCTACGCCGAACTGCCGCTGCAGACCAGCTTTTGGAAGAGCTCCCAATGTTTGGAGCACCTCTTCAGGTCCCCAAGTTCGATCTTACAGGCCCCGAATGGGATCCCGACGCTCATTGGCGACGACCAGCTCTGCCCTTGAGCAAGTACGTCGAGGGCCACATGAAGTTGGTTTCAGATGGCCCACCGAGAAAGCGCAGTCGATATAATTATCAGAACGAAGATTCTGACGACGAAGGCGAGGCTGGTTTTGTGAGCAGCGATTCTACACCCAGCCTTCCCCTACCATCAGCCACCGACGAGGTTGCTTTGTTTAACCCTGAGATGAAGCACATTCGCGATCGTTTGTATGTTGGCCATCAATTCCGGCCACCTTCGGAATACCCCATGCCCTCTCAAAGTTTCTTCGAATGTCGCAGCCCATCACAATGGACCATTGCCGAGGACGACGAACTTCGAAGCCTTGTCCGGGAACATTCTTATAATTGGTCTCTCATTTCTAGTATACTTGCACCCAGATCCATTTTCAACTCTGGTGCGGAGAGACGCACTCCTTGGGAATGCTTTGAGAGGTGGATCAATCTGGAAGGACTGCCAGCGGACATGTCTAAGACGCAGTACTTCAAAGCCTATATGGGCCGTATTAATACAGCCCAGAACATGATTAACATGCAGAACCAGGCGATGGCACAGCAGCAGGTTAACCAAGCCAACGGAGCAGTCACTCCTGGGCGACGAAGGCATCAATCCATTCCCTTCAGAGTAGAGAGGCGACGCAATCAGAAGCATCTCACAATGCTTGATGCCATGCGGAAGCTGGCAAAGAAACGGGAGACCACAGCACAGAAGCAGCAACACACGGCA
Organism: Fusarium pseudograminearum CS3096; assembly: GCF_000303195.2. Classification (NCBI taxonomy): domain Eukaryota; kingdom Fungi; phylum Ascomycota; class Sordariomycetes; order Hypocreales; family Nectriaceae; genus Fusarium; species Fusarium pseudograminearum. The sequence continues at coordinate 2,506,395 of NC_031953.1, read as the reverse complement.
TCGCAGAATGCTGCCAACAAAAAGACTAATGAGTCCGCATCGCAACGCCCAACGAAAACACCAGGAGAATACAGCAGGCTACGCTACGAAAGAGATCAAGCTCTGGCAGAAAAGATGGCGCAATTCGCGTCAAGGCAAGAGGCTCAAAGACGAGTAAGTAACACAGCAGCACGGCCCAATGGAAGCAAAAAGCTGACATCCTCCCAGGCTGTTTTGCAAGCCAGAGCTCAAGGTCAAGCTGCTCAGATGGCGGCTGGCACTCCTGCAGCTGTGCAGGCTGGCCAGAACTCGGCACAAGCTGCTGCTGCGGCAGCCGCTGCGGCAGCGG